>NC_084567.2:19490000-19527500 GCF_033978685.3 Nerophis lumbriciformis | reverse complement strand
CAACGGCGATGTAACGTATACAAAAGTAGTTAATTAGATAACGCCTTACTAGTAAAAGTGTATTATGTAACATTGTTTTTCCTAACACTGGCAAGCGGTCTTAGTAGATTAGATCACTCCAACACATACACTAACACTACATGCAATTGTATATTTATTGCACACTGCAAATCGCGAGCTCGCAAACAGAGCTCAACACAATGCCACAGTTCCACATGTTTGTGTCTAAGTAGGCTAAACTTGTCAATCATGGATGCAAATTGTGTTATTTCAACTTTAGAGGGCTATATTTATGTCTCAATATTTTTTTGAGAAGGTCATGAACATGTTTTTAATGCTCTAACTATAAAAAATATTTGATCTTATAAGCTGTACTCACCAAATTTTAGGAACATTTGTTTCCATATATTAGTCGCACCGGACTATAAGTCGCATATATATATACGTTGTGAAATTAGTTATTTACAGCTAAATATTTTGTAAATGTTTATCGACATACCTTAATTGTTTCCAAACGGTGTCTGGAACACGGTAGTAAAACGGATGATCAAACAAAACAGAAATCGTCATCATGGACTCAATAGCTGCGGACGCTAGCTATCTAATCAGCTAAACAGACTCAATAACTCCACGGTGATGTTTAGGTGAATTTACTGAGGAATTCGTGAAACTGAAACAATGCAAAAAGAATGCCATTGTGAGTTAATGATACTAACACAGACACTCGTGAACGTGTTAGCATATTAGCTAATGCTAACGATGCTATCATCATCACATTACGATAGCACATAAAAATATGTGTGAAAACAATCCTACAGACATCACACATGGGACTGTTTAGTAAGTATTAACAGTTTTAGTTATATTGTAAAACTTACAAATGTTGCTTGGAGTGATAAACGAAGAATCCATACGAGTAGAAACGCTATAGACAGCTAGAATACCTAACGACACTTCTACTTCCGGTCGAAAGCACTAAATGGAAGGACACTGCAGCACCTGCAGTGAGCGAACTCGTCCAAAATGTGGCGCCATAGCACAGATAATAAAACACTGTCTCAATGTATTCGCTTGTTTTTTATTATGGTCGTCAGCAAAGAAAAATCCATAAATCAGCTGCACCGTTTTATAACCCGCAGGGTTCAAAGTGTAGGGGGAAAAAGCATCGGCCGCAATTTACGGTAATAATCCCAAACCTTCCAGGTGTTCTTGTACAAATATGTACCTGTCTAAGAACAGTGATACACAGTCCTATTCATGTTGTAGGGACTGTCAAATCGTCGTTATGACGTTAATATTCAAAAGCGGCCCTCTCTACGCGCCCAGGCAGTGTTGGGGCAGCAGCCATCAGGCCTGAGTAGCCTCGGCGAAGCATCCGCCTTGTTGGACGTGTCCGTCCAGGCTCTGCGGGACACCAAGCAGGAGGGCCTGCAGCCAGAAGACATGGTGTCCCTCATCCAGTTGCTGTCGCTGGCCGCCGATGTCACGCTGCAGCCGGCCGCCGCCGCCAATCACACCGAGGAGAACATCCAGGAGCTGGGCCAGCACTTCATCAGCGTGGCGGACAGCGTCATCAGCCAGGACAATGCCTTCAAGTGGCAGGCCATCAAAGAGGTAACGTCGTCTGCTTTGCACCTTCTTATCTCCTCTTTGCCTCGATGCACACTTGGCCCTGCTTTGTGTGGGGAGCTGTGTGTGGATGTCACTCACTGCCACTGTCAGGAAAAACATTTAAAATCGTCAAATTAAAAATATATACACACACTAACGCCTGGAGAAAGAATCATACATTCATCATAGACTGAGCTAAGGGACGTCATGGTGCCATAAAGAAAGGAACACCATAGCATTGCAGTTAAGGTTGCCCTCAGTGGGCCGCTTGTAACAGTGAACAATATATGACTATAAATATATATCAATACCACATTTCCAAACCATAGTACGCACGGGCATATATAAGCCAATCCATTTTAGAAGAAAACAATATTTTCCCATATATTAGCCGCACCGGACTGTAAGACGCAGATATATATGGTGTGAATATTCCTTAAATAAGGTGTCTGTAACAGCAGTAAAACGGTTGACCGAACAAAACCGAAGTCATCGTCATGGACCCACTAGCTGCGGAAGCGAGCTTTCCATTCAGCTAAATAAGACTCAATAACTCCACGGTGATGTTTTGGTGAATTTACTGAGGATTTTGTGAAACTGAAACGATACAAAAAGAATGTTGTTTTTAGTTAATAATACTACGTGTTAGCATTTTACCTAATGCTAACGACGCTAGCGCCATTACATTACGATATCATGTACCAATGTGCATGAAAACACTCCTGCAGACATCACTCATGGACAATTTAGTAAGTAAGAATTGTTTTAGTTATATTGTAAAACTCACAAACGTTGCTTAGAGTGATGAATGAAGAATCCATATGAGTAAAAACGCTATGGACGGCTGGAAGACAAACACTGCACTCTGGTTGGGAAAAAAGAAAAACACGTACATGGAAGCAGCACTCGCAGTGAGCGAAGTAATCCATATGATGGCGCTATAGCACAAACAATAACAAACCTACTAGATGTATTTTTCTTGTTGTTTTTTCACGGTTCATGTACAGTGAAACTTCTATCTAAGAAATGATTTGGTTCTTTAACATGGCTAGCCAACCGAAAAGTTTTTTTACTTTAAAATTCATACAACGGAGCTGCCAGCTTTCAACCGTAAAATCTGCAGTTGTTTTTATTGTGTATTACGGTATATGGAAAAACAGCACCAAAGTTCTTTAAACTCAGTCGCCAGAATATTACTGTAAAATGTATTGTCATTTTTACAGTGTACAATTTGATGGCTAAATCAAGCAGATATCTAAGTTTTTTGTTGTTGTTGTTGTTTTATGTTTTGGAATGTATGATACTATAACACTTTGTTGCATTGTTTGATAATATTAAAGTTCAAAATATATGCAATTGCATGCAGGACATGTATTTTTTAATGTCAAAATAGAAAGATTTTGATGTCAAAATAGAAAGATTTTGATGTCAAAATAGAAAGACATTTTCAGTCTATGGTCACAAACACTGTTCATGTTCATGCAGAACATGAACAGTGTTCTTCCAAATTTTGATGAAGTGTTCTGCAAATACTACGTGCTCAAAATATTTTAATAAATTAATTAGTTTTAAATATTTTATATATTAGTCCTGTCAAATGATTAATATTTTAATCGGATTATTCACACTTTTGAATTTGAATTAACTGTGATTAATCACAGTAAATGATCGGCTTACACAACTTAAATTAACCTAAAGACAGACCCCAATATTTTGACACAAGTGCAATTCCATCGTCAGAATGTCATACGCAACCGTTTTTAAAAGGCTTTACTTGATTGCACATCATTTATTTGCCCAAAACCTGGTACAAGTATTGTCTAAAGTCCTGGCGTATTTTATGACGAAATGATGTACGCCTGATCACTGACCTAAAATGAAACCCACAGTCCCTTCCAGGCAACCAATTTCATATTTATGTAAAGGAGCACAAAATAAATGCATTAAAAAATTATATTTAAAATAAAAACTACATTGCGTGATTAATCTGCAGCTACACGGTTATTTTTTGTGATTAAAGTTAAAGTTAAAGTACCACACACACTAGGGGTGGTGAAATTACTCGCTGCGTTTGACCCATCCCCTTGTTCCACCCCCTGGGAGGTGAGGGGAGCAGTGAGCAGCAGCGGTGGCCGCACTCGGGAATCATTTTGGTGATTTAACCCCCAATACCAACCCTTGATGCTGAGTGCCAAGTAGGGAGGTAACGGGTCCCATTTTTATAGTCTTTGGTATGACTCGGCCGGGGTTTGAACTCACGACCTACGACCTGAGCATTAATCAAATGGGTTAACTCATTATTTTTCACAGACCTTATATATATATATATATATATATATATATATATATATATATATATATATATATATATATATATATATATATATATATATATGTATATATATATATGCAAATATATATATATATATATATATATATATATATATATATATATATATATATATATATATATATATATATATATATGTGTGTTTGTGTATGTATGAATCGTATTTATAGAATATGAAACAACCCAAAACAAACGAGCTGTGGCCCTCAAATGGCTGGATCTAACTCCTGGTTTGGATAATATTACCCTGCTTTTCATGTTCCATTAATATTAAAATGTATTAATCTGTCACTTGCAGTCAGATTAATGCCTCGTTTAAATTAAAATTTTTAAATCCTAATGACAGTCCTTTTTCAGTCATGCAACAATTAATTAAATTGTTTCCGGCTGCGACCACCAGAGGGCAATGTGCTTCCACTCACAGGCTGACGTAGTGCACTAATCAGGGACAGGTGAAGAGGCCACGGATGGCTTTATCACGCTCCTTATGTCGGGATTAAAAAACACATTCTCATTGAAAAATGTCTTCCTTTCTTCCCTGAAGCCACAGCAAAATAATATGTAAATTCAACATTAGTTTCGGCTGACAAACAGAGAAGAATGCGGTAATTTTGTTCACAAAAGCATGCACGGTGACCTTTTTTTAAATGTATTTATCTTTTCTTCTTTTTTTTTAACCGCCCTGCTATTTGTATGCATTGGATTCCAGTGTTTGTTTGCATTACCACTCGCCTCAGTTCCCTCTCTGACCACTCAGAACTCCAAGGCCACCTTGGCCCAGACTCAATGGATGGACATCTTTTTGCAAAGTGTTCTTCCACGGAACAAATCCTGGCCACGACCGCCCCCAAGGCCCACTTGTCACACACACTGTGTTCACCTTCTGTTTAATACGAGACAGCCAATGGAAAAAGTCCATTATTGCTTCAAGTGTATGGCCGGTGTTCTTTGAATCCCCTTAGAGATTACAGTAAGTCTTAAACTGACCAACACAATGTTTGCCATCGTTATTTCTTCCAAAACACTAAAAGGTTGAGATGTAAAATCTGAGATGCACAGAACCCTGACCTCAGCCCCATAGCATATTATAACAACTTAGTATAAAAAAGTATAAAAAAACTTGTTTGCTGATGTTGCCGTGCTGTGTTTTAGGTGGTAAACGGCCCCATGGACGTGGTCAGGACTATCGACCGAATGGTGACCAGCTTGAGTCCTCGCTTGATGGCAGAAAGCGATCACCTGACATTCCAAAGTCCCAACATCAGTGAGTGTCACACACAGGCGTGCGTACCTTTCACATTTGATCGATACAGTACCAATGTCCGGTACAGTTTACCACAGAGTCCCAGTTGTATTTATCATCTGAGTTCTTGGAAAGTGTATCCATATCAAAAACTGGTTGTCTTCGAAATTTTCTTCAGATAAATTCTAAGAAAACTAAAACTCTGATTATCGCTCCTGATAAAAAGATCTCCCTGATCAATAACTAATTTGGTACTCTAGCTGCATCTGCTAAAATCAGCCTCAGAAACATTGAGGTTGTGTTTGATCAGTCAAAGTCTTTGTTGTCAGCTGACCAAAAACTGATTGTATCACCTGAGAAATATCTCTAAAGTGAGAAATTGGATCTCGGCATGATCATTTGTACGTTCATCTTGTCTCGCTTTAATTATTGTAATTCTGTGAGTGTGAATGTTGTCTGTCTATCTGTGTTGGCCCTGCGATGAGGTGGCGACTTTTCCAGGGTGTACCCTGCCTTCCGCCCGAATGCAGCTGAGATAGGCTCCAGCACCCCCCGCGACCTCGAAAGGGACAAGCGTTAGAAAATGGATGTTTTTCAATTCAAACGAATGTACAGAATGCGGCTGCAAGACTTTTGACCGGTGCACCTAAAACAGCCCACGTTACCCCCGTCCTATCCAGTCTTCATCCAGCCAAAATTACGCATAGAGTTTAGGATTTTAGTCCTGACATGGAGGGGGGCCTCTACAGTACAGTACAGTATATCGCTTCATGGCGCAACCTTCGGTCTTCAGGCCAGGGTCTCCTAAAGACCTCAAAAACTGGCATTGTAGCCCCCAGACTCTGGAACGACTTGCACCAGTCCCTCCGTGAGCTTGACTGTGTTGACTCTTTAAAAAAAAACATTTGAAGACTTTGCTCAAAAAGGTTCATAATGTCTTCTTATTTATATACTTTTCAAATGTTCTTGTAATCAGACAATATTTTCGATATATTATCAGGTACAAATTCCATCTAATATACCGAAAATATTGTCTGACTACAAGAAAATTTGAGAAGTATTTGAAGACTTTGCTTTTTAGGAAAGCTTTTAGTAAATGGACTTTATAACTGTTTTTTTTTCTTTAGTATCCGCTTTTTTATCCTTTTTTATGATGTTGCCCCTGTTGTTTTGTACAGCACTTTGTGATTTTTATCTGTGAAAAGTGCTTTATGAATAAAATAATAACTTACGTACTTACTTACCAATTTCCAGTCCCTGAGAATTGGTTGATCCAATTGTTGATACTTTTGTGTTCAAATGTCTTAATCAGGGGTCCCCAAACTTTTTGACTCGGTGGCCGCATTGGGTTAAAAAAAATTGGCCGGTGGCCAGGCTGTATAACTATATATATATATATATATATATATATATATACATATACATATATATATATGTATACATACATATATACATTGTCTTTATAATCCGTTTTGTCATTTAACATCAATTAACATTGATGTTCATCAACATTTAACATTGTCACGTTATCGATGGGAAAATTCATTTTTAGACAATATGATTTGCCTGAGCAGCTAGGAGACACCAAGAGTAACACGCGGTAGAAAATGGATTAGAAAGGAAAGATTAAAAATTAAAAAAAATTAAAAACACTTTTTTTTTAACTTGGGACTTCCTGTGGGCCGGATTTTGGATGCTGGGGGGCCGGATCCGTAGTTTGGAGACCACTGGTCTTAATGAATGTTCATCATTTAAAAAAATATCACAATTTATTTTATTCAACATGTAACACCGAGCTGTTATTTTGTTTATTTACACTTCTATGTCTAATTTGCGAGTGTACTCAAAAGTTTGATCTAACGTAATTTTCTGTAAAACGCAATCGTGCCGTTTTCCGGGAATTTTCGGCCGTTTTCATCGTGGTGTGGCTGCTAGACTTGTGTGTCGGACTACCTAACGAGCTAAATCTGTAATGTGCCTTATCCTCACTGTAGCTTATGGGCCGTTTAGGGCTGCTGCATACTGGGCTAGTTAGCTAAATGCGGCTAACGCTAGCAAGTGTGTCCACAGCAACCAAAGTTACGAAGTTAGTCTGCTCGAACTGGCGGACACGTTCTTTTAGCAAAGACAACCTCTCTATAAGAAGGGTGCAAAAAGAAAATAAAGCTATACTCCTGTTTTTTTCTTTCACCGAGTCGGGGGCTTCGGACATTTCCATTAAAGGCAATGCATGTAGTTTATGCAAGATATATCCAACATAGAGTTGTCTTTTACTGTTTACAATGTAACGACCTGGTCGCATCGTGATGCAGGTGTTGTTCTCCCAAGGATGCAGACGGCTTCGGACACAGCTTGCAGGTGGGCAAAGGATTTATTTAAAGAACAAAAATCATACAGTGAACAAACAAAGACGTGCACATAGCATAAAAGGCAAAAACAAAAGGGCTAGCGTGGGAGCTAGCAAGCCAAAATAGCCTAGCGTGAAAACTAGCAGCTAAAGAACAAGAAATAAACGTTGTCATCAGTTGTGTAAAACAAACTTGGAAGCCAGACCGAGTGAGGCCAGGGCAAAGACTAAATAGCTCTCTGATTAGCGCCCGGGCAACAGGCGCGCGTCCCGAACACTAACCAGAGGCAGGTGTGTACAATCTGCCGTCATGGTAACTGAAACAAACAAAACTCAAGGCGCTGAAAACACATGTGACTCGAAAACATAAACAAACAATGATCCGGGCAGCAGATCATAACAGTACCCCCCCCTTAAAGGACAGATTCCAGATGTCCCCTGAAAAACAAAAACTAGAACCCAAAAAACAAGAAATAGTTCAAGAGTCAAGGGAGGGCGGAGGGAGGACCTGGCGGTGGGTCGCCAGGCCACGTGTCCCTGAATCCACCGGGGAAGAGTCAGGTGGCGGCGGCTAATGGAAAGGCCACACCCGTGGCCGCCGAGAAGGAGGTCGCGAGTGGCGCCAAAAGTTCATCAGCCGGAGAGTTCTCCGACAACGTCTTGGGTGTTTTTGCTGTTTGCGCCACTGGCGTCCATTCACTGACCTCGAGAGCTGCATGCGGGCCCCTGATTTCCGCTTGCGCAGCCGGACAGCTCGAGGTCGCAGAGACGACGACGGCGTAGAAGCAGGAAGAGACATCGTCGTCGCCATGGAAGCAGGAAGAGACGTCGTCGTCGTCGTGGAAGCAGGAAGAGACGTCGTCGTCGTCGTGGAAGCAGGAAGAGACGTCGTCGTCGTGGAAGCAGGAAGAGACGTCGTCGCCGTGGAAGCAGGAAGAGGCGTCGTCGTCGCCGTGGAAGCAGGAAGAGACGTCGTCGTCGCCGTGGAAGCATGAAGAGACATTGTCGTCGCCGTGGATGCAGGAAGAGACGCCGTCGCCGTGGAAGCAGGAAGAGACGTCGTCGTCGCCGTGGAAACAAGAAGAGACGTCGTCGCGGCAGCTGGTGCAGGTTCTGGTGCTAGTCTTGGAGCAGGGACAGGGGCTGGTCTTGGAGCCGGTGCTGGTGTGGGAACCAGTCTTGGAGCCGGTGCTGGTGTGGAAACCAGTCTTGGAGCCGGTGCTGGTGTGGGCACCAGTCTTGGAGCCGGTGCTGGTGTGAGAACCAGTCTTGGAACCGGTGCTGGTGTGGGAACCAGTCTTGGAGCCGGTGCTTGTGTGGGAACAAGTCTTGGAGCCGGTGCTGGTGTGGGAACCAGTCTTGGAGCCGGTGCTGGTGTGAGAACCAGTCTTGGAGCCGGTGCTGGTGTGAGAACCAGTCTAGGTGCCGGTGGAGGTGGCCTAGCTGGCGGTTGTGGCTTAGTAGGCCGAAAAACCGCTTAGCACGCCGAAGGACTGGTGGCGGTGCCCGGGCAGGAGGTTGCGGCTTAGCACGCCGAAAAACTGGTGGCGGTGGCCGGGCAGGATGTTGCGGCTTAGCACGCCGAAAAACTGGTGTCGGTGGCCGGGCAGGGGGTTGCGGCTTAGCACGCCGAAAGACAGGTGGCGATGGCCGGGCCGGGGGTTGCGGCTTGGCTGAGCGCAGTTGTGCCACCCCACTAGCACATCTCCCAGCACTAGCCCCCCCCCCCCCCCCAAGACGCGGACACCAGACGCGCTCCTTGCGGTTTGGAACCGTCTTCAAGGTGGGGAGGGTCAGGAGGAGGGCAAAATCCTCCCCTCTATGGGACAGCGTGGCGCAGTGGGAGAGTGGCCATGCGCAACCCGAGGGTCCCTGGTTCAAACCCCACCTATTACCAACCTCGTCATGTCCGTTGTGTCCTGAGCAAGACACTTGACCCTTGCTCCTGATGGGTGCTGGTTAGCGCCTTGCATGGCAGCTCCCTCCATCAGTGTGTGAATGTGTGTGTGAATGGGTAAATGTGGAAGTAGTGTCAAAGCGCTTTGAGTACCTTGAAGGTAGAAAAGCGCTATTCAAGTACAACCCATTTATCATTTATTTATTTAAATAGTCTATTCTTACCCCCCACTTGAGACTGGGTGGGGGCACAGGGGGAAAAATTTGTGCAGTGGGCGGAGCAATAGTCACTAGGGGCGGAACCAAAGTCACTGGAGGTAGAGCTTGAAAACCAGAAAGTGACCGGGACTGACTAGACTTACATTTAACAAAAATGTCCTGATAATGATTTATCTTGGAATTAAAGTCATTTGGAAGTGGCTGACTGAAATAATTAGAAGATGGAAAAAAAAATTCTCGCTCAATGACGTCATCAGAAGTGGACGGGGGCGCGTCTTCAGAGAGTGCGTCATTAGCGGGCGTCAACGGAATGACGTCATTGTTGTCGCTGTCCAGGTGACTGACAGCCCAATCGGAGAAATGTTTGGCGAAGTGGTCAATTGGGTTGCCAAACATCTGAGGAGGGGAAGTTTGGGCTGAATGTAGCTTGCTTCGGTCCGGGGGAGGAGCTTGCGGGAGCGACGCATCTTGACGGCGAGAGAAAGACCTTCTGGCCGGCTTTCGTCTTTGCCGGCGCGCCCGGTACTGCGGTGTAGCGGCGATGTCTTCCGACCAGAGGGAGTCGATGGGGATAAGAGAGCCTCCAGCTCCCCACATGAGATTCGACCTCTCCTCTGTCGAATAGCGAAACGTCTCGGCTTCCATCGCTCGCAACACCATGAGCGTACCTTCATCCATCTCCTCGATAGCCGATGCGGGAGAATTGTCATTTGCTGGCTTCCTACTGTAACGACGGGGTCGCATCGTGATGCGGGTGTTGTTCTCCCAAGGATGCAGACGGCTTCAGACACAGCTTGCAGGTAGGAAAATTATTTATTTAAAGATCAAAAATCATACGGTGAACAAACAAAGACCTGCACATAGCACAAAAGGCAAAAACAAAAGGGCTAGCGTGGGAGCTAGCAAGCCAAAATAGCCTAGCGTGAAAACTAGCAGCTAAAGAACAAGAAATAAACGTCGTCATCAGTTGTGTAAAACAAACTTGGAAGCCAGACCGAGTGAGGCCAGGGCAAAGACGAAATAGCCCTCTGATTAGCGCCCGGGCAACAGGTGCGCGTCCCGAACACTAACCAGAGGCAGGTGTGTACAATCTGCCGTCATGGCAACTGAAACAAACAAAACTCAAGGTGCTGAAAACACATGTGACTCGAAAACATAAACAAACTATGATCCGGGCAGTGGATCATAACATACAAAAGGGCTGTGAATATTTGGGCACCGCATGATTCGATTTGATTCTTGAGGGTAACGATTCGATTCCAAATCGATTCTCGATTCAAACCGATTGTCGACTCAAAATCAATACTTTTTAATACCATTGGGTGGCGGTTCTATGATTAATGACATTCCTCCATAAAATAGTCAGCTCTGACAATGTTTATTTTACTTAAAAGAAAACTGGTTTTGTTTCATAAAATTCTACCTAAATATTTAATAAACAAACAAACAAATAAGGCAACAAGAGAAGTAGCCCATACTTTGCTAAAGTAACTATGTACAGCAGATATGATCATCTACATCAACAATATGATTTTCCTAAGTAGAAATCAACATTTTATCAATTTTTTTTTTTTTTTTAATCGATTAAGAATCTTTACATTTTTTCATTTTCATTCGACAATCAAATTATTGTTGACACCCCTCGTTTACACACAAACATTTGACATGCTAATTTTGCAGTCGTACGCCTCAGGGACATATACCGTAACTCAGTGACGTGCGGTGAGGTTCATGGCTGATGAGGCACTGACTTCATCACAGTCAGATTTACAAACATATGAACCCTAAAGAGTATCTTATTCACCATTTGATTGGCAGCAGTTAACGGGTTATGTTTAAAAGCTCATACCAGCATTCTTCCCTATTTGGCACTCAGAATCAAGGGTTGGAATTGGGGGTTAAATCACCAAAAATGATTCCCGGGCGGGGCGCCGCTGCTGCCCACTGCTCCCTTCACCTCCCAGGTGGTGATCAAGGGGATGGGTCAAATGCAGAGGACAAATTTCACCACACCTAGTGTGTGTGACAATCATTGGTACTTTAACTTAACTTTAACTTTACACATACAAACTGTAGCACACAAAAAAGCACATTTAATTTAAAAAAAACGTTATTATGGTCTTACCTTTACTTTTAAATGAAGTCCATGCGCAGCTCCTTTTCAACAAAAGCATCGATAACTTTTTTATAGAAGTCTTCCTTATCTTTCCTCAGTTTTAAAAGTCTCTCTGTCTCGGTGGAGATCTTCCTTTAAGTATTACCTCCTGCTTCGATTGAAAGTCCAGTTTAGAAAGCTGTTTTATTTTAGATATGTAATCCTCCATGTTAAAAGTCCAGGCAAGAGGAAAAAATAAACGATCGCTGCTTACTGTTGCTGCTTGTTGTCACTTATTCTGCAGCCATGTAGTCGCAGAAATACTCCCTGGGATCACTACCGCCCTCTACCACCAGGAGGCGGGATTACTGCGAGCCTCACACAGTACATCTTCGCAGCAGTTTTATGATTGCTCAGCACAAGAAATACGTTACACACATACAGTTGTTGACAAAATACACTGTACATTATATACCTCAGCTAACTAAACTATGGAAATGTATAAAATAATTCATATAGCAATACGGTCTCACTGCACAGCAGGCCAGCAGTTAGCCGAGTCATTGCGCAATCCATGGTGAGGTTTCAACTCAGTGACGTGCCTCAACTGGCTGCTGACTCACCGCAAGTCTCTTCTCAGTATTTGAACGGCAAATGTGAAAATTCAGCGATTTTGAATAAAAAATAATCTAAAACTGGTGAAGTTAAATGGAAAATAACTTTATAGTATAATCACTAGATACATATAACAATTTAATATATTTTTTTTCTTTTTAAATTTTTTTTCTTTCCATGATGGCACGTGAGGCACCGCCTCACCTGCCTCCCCTGACTGCACGTCACTGCCGTAACTTGGTACTTGACGAACGCTATCTGTTGCTAACATTAGCATGCTAACCTTTTAAGCAATTTTTAGAGCCGTACAGCTCAGAGTCATGTAACTTGTTATTGACAAATGGTAACTGTTACCATGCTTCTTTTTTTTTAGCTAATTTTACAAGCGTACCCCTCAGAGTCATATAACTTGCTAGTTAGCACATGCTAACTGTAGCATGCAGAATTTCAGGTGGGCTTCAGCAGAAGTACATTTCAGAGTCTTATAACTTGGTATTTGACACATGCTGACGTGTGTATGTGTGTGTGTGTGTGTGTGTGTGTGTGTGTGTGTGTGTGTGTGTGTGTGTGTGTGTGTGTGTGTGTGTGTGTGTGTGTGTGTGTGTGTGTCCGCGCGCATGCGTGCGTATTCTGCACAATTCTTGAATGGGTTGACGCTGGAATTCGCTTGCAGGTTTACAATACCTATAAATATGTGTTGACATTATCGCAAGGAAATCTGTCAGGTTCAAACATAATGTTGAGCTTTTTGTTGCTCTTGTGTTGAAAATATATTCCGGTACATTTGTAGCCTTGATTTGCTTTAAAGAAGTTGAAGTTTTACTTACTGGCAAGCAGAGGTGGGTGAAAGTCTGTGTTTGGCAAGTTTGAGTCATCCACTTGAAATAGTCGAGTCCTTCCAAGTCATCAGCACGGTTTAAACTAAGTCATAATCTTTTATGTTTGACATACACTGCGAATACATTTTGAATTATTTTATTTTCTTGGACATAATGAAAGCAGTGTGACATAGAGATGTGACTTTCGCAAATGAATTGACTCTTTTGAACAAAAATGAGTCAGAGTTTACATACAAAAAAATATATGTATAAGTGTGTGTATGTGTATGTGTGTGTATATATATATATATATATATATATATATATATATATATATATATATGTATATGTATATATATATATATATATATATATATGTGTGTGTATATATATATATATGTGTATATATATATATATATATAAATAAATGTATATGTATATATATATATATATATATATATATATATATATATATATATATATATATATATATATATATATATATATATGTATGTGTGGGGGAAAAAATCACAAGACTACTTCATCTCTACAGGCCTGTTTCATGAGGGGTTCCCTCAATCATCAGGAGATTTTAATGGAAGCATTCACATACCATGGTTTATATAGGGCACAGAGTGGGTAGGTACAGGCTGGCGTAGGGGCGTGGTGATTGGCTCATGTGTTACCTAGGAGGTGTTTCCGTCTGTGGCGGCATGTTGATACAATTTCGCTGCGCTTGTTGAGGGATGACAGGTCTGGACGGTATATAATAAACAGTTTCTCTTTCAAGCATAGGTTGCATCATTTATTACCACTATTGTAAGGTGTGCTGGATGCAAGAATTTGCCATGTTATTGAATATTCAACATTATTGTCTTTGAGGTCCCAAATGTGTTTGCTGAGTTCTGTGGTATTCCGAAGGTTTTGGTTCCTGAAAGAAGCCTTGTGATTGTTCCATCTGGTTTTAAACTCCCCCTCGGTTAATCCTACATATGTGTCGGATGTGTTAATGTCCTTGCGTGTTACCTTAGATTGGTAAACAACTGATGAGAGGGCAATCAGGTTTCTGTTTACCAATCTAAAGTAACACGCAAGGACATTAACACATCCGACACATATGTAGGATTAACCGAGGGAGAGTTTAAAACCAGATGGAACAATCACAAGGCTTCTTTCAGGAACCAAAACCTGCGGAATACCACAGAACTCAGCAAACACATTTGGGACCTCAAAGACAATAATGTTGAATATTCAATAACATGGCAAATTCTTGCATTATATACTATTATATATTGCATATTATATATTATATATTATATATTGCATTATATATTATTATATACATACACACACACATATGTGTGTGTGTATGTATACACTATGTATGTATATGTGTGTATACAGAATGTATGTATATATATGTGTGTATGTGTACAGTATGTATGTATATATATATGTGTGTGAAAAATGTGTGTGTGTGTATACACTATGTATGTATATATGTGTGTATATATATGTACATAGATAGGTTGTATGTACAGTATATGTGTGTGTATACTGTATTAAGTTAATAAAGTTAAAGTACCAATGATTGTCACACACACAGTAGGTGTGGCAAAATTATTCTCTGCATTTGACCCATCACCCTTGATCACCCCCTGGGAGGTGAGGGGAGCAGTGGGCAGCAGCAGTGGCCGCGCCCGGGAATATTTTTTGGTGATTTAACCCCCAATTCCAACCCTTGATTCTGAGTGCCAAGCAGGGAGGTAATGGGTCCCATTTTTATAGTCTTTGGTATGACTCGGCCGGGGTTTGAACTCACAACCTACCGATCTCAGGGCGGACACTCTAACCACTAGACAACGTAAAAATGACGAGGTCTCATTTAATTTAATTACATTTTTTAATATATATTTCCCCCCAAAATTTTTCAAAGTGGAATATTTTGTGTGAAATAATTGGAGTCCTAAATAGGTCAATAATTCACAACACCATTGATTTTAATTTATCATTTTAAAAAAATCCCACTAAAATCTTTGGTGATCCAAAAGGCCCTCCCACACCCCTACCCCCTCATAAATATGCTAAAAATAAGTCATACTTTTTTTTTTTTAATGTTATTTTAAACACTTAAGTCTCTAGATCAACTTCAGATCTATCAATCAATTATAAGGGTATGTATGTGTATATATATATATATATATATATATATATATATGTGTATATATATATATATATATATATATATATATATATATTTATTTATTTTTATTTTTTTTATTTTTTATTTTTGTGTGTCCTGTCCAGCTTCTCAGGCAAATCATATAGTTGATGTAGATGCCCATGTCGGCTGTTCAGATTTACTTTACAAAAGAGAAGTGTAGGATACTTCTCTTGTTGCCTTATTTGTATTTGACTTTATTAAATGTATTTATATTATCATTTAGTGCAGCCGGGCCGGAGCAGGAGGGGATAGAAAGAGAAAAAAAAAGAAGACAGAGGGGGAAATTGTGGGGACAAGAGGGGGATTAGACAGAGAGACAAAAACAACAACAGCAAACAACAACAACAACAACAACAATAGAGCAACATCAGCAAATACGACAT
This sequence comes from Nerophis lumbriciformis, assembly GCF_033978685.3. NCBI lineage: Eukaryota > Metazoa > Chordata > Actinopteri > Syngnathiformes > Syngnathidae > Nerophis > Nerophis lumbriciformis. The sequence goes on along the minus strand of NC_084567.2, from coordinate 19,511,699 downwards.
GTACAAATATGATGGTAAAAGTAATAGCAAATAAGCAGTTAGCGAAAAATAAAAAATAATACAGAAATGACAATGAGCATTATTACACTACAAATGGATCAATACAAATACCAATAGAAATAGCGCTATTGATAATGAACAATACCAATAATTTACCTTTATTATCAACAATACAGTTGTTTAAATGCAACAATACATATACGTAATGATAACTTGAGATACGAAAGAATGCAGAAAAATGGAGGGGGAGAAAGAGAAGCAACCTACATTAATCTTGTAGATTGTTATAGTCACAATAGGTTAAGCTTTGTCAGTGTGCCATGTGTTACACCCAGTTTACCCGAGGGCAACAACGTTAATATATGTTTGATGAAACGTGATTATGTGCATGAGTGTAAGTATGCATATGTACTTGTATATGTACAGAATGTGTATATGTGTTTGTACAATGAATGTATATGTACAGAATGTGTATATGTGTTTGTACAGTGAATGTATATGTACAGTATGTGTATGTGTATGTTTGTATATTGAATGTGCGTGTGGATGTACGAACTTTAGGTAGGTAAATATGTACTGTATTTGTGTATGCATGTGGGAGCGTAGGTACCTATGTACGTATGTGAGCATATGTGAATTTGCATGTACAATACATTCGACTCCCAGAGTGCGTGGGAGCCAGAGCACGGCCCCATCACCCCCGAGAGCCCAACCCACAAACAGTAGGCGTGGTGCCCAGGGAACCAGGGACCACCGCCCCCACGCAGCCAAGCCGGCCAGCGACAGGAACCCCAGAGCCCGGCCCACCGTACCGCCCACAAGGGCCAGCAGCAGGCCGCAGACAGACGCACCCGGCAGAGGACAGGGCACGAGAAAAGCAGGGGACAGCCAGACCCCAAGCCAGCGAGAGACCACACCCCACACGGGCAGAAAGGCGAGACGCCCCGCCCGAGGGACCCAGAGACTCCCCGCAACCGGACGGGAAGACCGCCCCCGCCCCACCGGCAACCGGGCCCCCACGAGCCAACCCCCCCACCCCCGGAGAGCGCGGCGAGGCCAGACCCCGGCCATCCATCCATCCATCCATCCATCTTCTTCCGCTTATCCGAGGTCGGGTCGCGGGGGCAGCAGCCTAAGCAGGGAAGCCCAGACTTCCCTCTCCCCAGCCACTTCGTCCAGCTCCTCCCGTGGGATCCCGAGGCGTTCCCAGGCCAGCCGGGAGACATAGTCTTCCCAGCGTGTCCTGGGTCTTCCCCGTGGCCTCCTACCGGTCGGACGTGCCCTAAACACCTCCCTAGGGAGGCGATCGGGTGGCATCCTGACCAGATGCCCGAACCACCTCATCTGGCTCCTCTCGATGTGGAGGAGCAGCGGCTTTACTTTGAGCTCCCCCCGGATGACAGAGCTTCTCACCCTATCTCTAAGGGAGAGCCTTGCCACCCAGCGGAGGAAACTCATTTCGGCCGCTTGTACCCGTGATCTTGTCCTTTCGGTCATAACCCAAAGCTCATGACCATAGGTGAGGATGGGAACGTAGATCGACCGGTAAATTGAGAGCTTTGCCTTCCGGCTCAGCTCCTTCTTCACCACAACGGATCGATACAGCGTCCGCATTACTGAAGATGCCGCACCGATCCGCCTGTCGATCTCACGATCCACTCTTCCCTCACTCGTGAACAAGACTCCGAGGTACTTGAACTCCTCCACTTGGGGCAGGGTCTCCTCCCCAACCCGAAGATGGCATTCCACCCTTTTCCGGGCGAGAACCATGGACTCGGACTTGGAGGTGCTTATTCTCATCCCAGTCGCTTCACACTCGGCTGCGAACCGATCCAGCGAGAGCTGAAGATCCTGGCCAGATGAAGCCATCAGGACCACATCATCTGCAAAAAGCAGAGACCTAATCCTGCAGCCACCAAACCAGATCCCCTCAACGCCTTGACTGCGCCTAGAAATTCTGTCCATAAAAGTTATGAACAGAATCGGTGACAAAGGGCAGCCTTGGCGGAGTCCAACCCTCACTGGAAACGTGTCCGACTTACTGCCGGCAATGCGGACCAAGCTCTGACACTGATCATACAGACCCCGGCCACCCCACCCAAATCGGCCGCCGCAGGACCACCCAGGCACAGGGCCACGGGAACCACCCACCCCACCTGCAGGGACCCCAACGATGGAGATGGAACAACCAGCAACCGCCCCGCCGAGCCCCCCCTCTGAGGGAGGGGAAAAATTAAAAATTAATATTAATAAAATATATAAAAAAATTAATAAATAAATTAAAAAAAAGAATTAAAAGAAGATCACAGACATGCTGACAAACAAGGTCACTACCCCAGCAACTGGCCGACTCGCAGCACCTCGGAATACCTTGCAGCACCAAGCTACCACAATAGACGCAGGGACTAGGCCCAACAGGCCCCAACCAAGACGGGCACCCGGAAGGGATGGACAGCGGGACCCAGGAGCTCCAGACACGCAGTTCGAATGCAGTAGCCTGAGGCGTCGACCCCCGTCTGACAGGCAGGCCCAGAGCGTACCCCCAGAAATATACATACATACATACATATATACATACACATACACATACACACATACATGTATACATACCCACACATACACATATATACATATACATACACATATGTACACAAACACATATATATATACATACATACATACACACACATATACATACATATACACAGTTCGTCAGCCCCGACAGCCATCACGCGCACGCGCTGCCACCAGTCACAACATCAGCCACACCCTTGCACCAGACCCAGCAGCCACGGGCGCCCACACCACAAACAAACGGCAGCAGAAACAGCAGCCGCAATAACCCCAGACAGCCAGCACCAGCCAATCAAATCAAAGCGATCAAAAAAAAACTGCGACCAGCAACCACACGCCACCAGGACCATGGAGACCAGCCGGCGCCAGCCCGCCAGTCAGCCCGAACGCCAACACGCAAACAAGAGACACCAACACCCCCCCCCCCCCACCACCACCAAAAGGCCCCTCACCCCAACCCAAACCCGCACAAACACACCACCGCCCAAACAACCGAGACACAGCATCCAGACCAGACACGGGGGCCGCGCCGCCACCACATCAAGTCACCAACAGAGACCCCACAGCGCAAGGGCACAGACCCCACCCAACAGGAAGTGAGACCCGCGCGACGCCACACACAAATAAATAATAAGATTTAAAAAAATAAAATAAAATAATAAAATTTTAAAAATAAAATAAAATAAAAATAAGTAAATAATAAAAATAAAAATAATAAATACATTAAAAATAAAAAAATATATATAACAATAATAAATGAATAAAAGCCTGGCAGGCCACCAGACCGCAGTCCCCGCCGGCCGACGAGGCAATGAGGGGTGCGCCGAACCCCAATCCCCCCATGCATGTGTACAAGGCCCCCAGAGTGTCTGCTGTGTAGTTAAAATTAGGAGGTCAGCCGTTACAGCCGACCTCCAGTCCCTATTGATGTGTGTACTGTAGCGTGAGTGAGATATGTATGCTTGTGGGAACTAATAATGCGATTAAAATTGGGGGACATCAAGGTCATGGTGGGTCCCAACCAAGCCAAGCCCCCCAAATCCTAAGTGTCTAATATGCAGCTAAGATTGAGGGATGGACGAGCAGGGGACAAGACAGGAGGACTGGAGCCCCATTGGAGGCATCCTCAACCCCCCGCCATGCCTCCCCGCAGGACAAATCAAATCAAATCAAATCAACTTTATTTATAGAATCCCCAAAGTCCTATATATGTGTGACTGTGTGTGCTATAAGTAGGAGGAGTAGAGGGCCCGGACATCCCCCCAGTCCACGCGGCCGACAACCAGGAACTACGGCCAGGAGGCCGCCATCCCCCGCCACAGCCCGTGACCCACACCAGACAACTTTAACGTGACGCCACGCGAGCCCTCCCCCCGCCAAACAAAGCCAGCCCCCGCCCGCCCCAACCCAACCCTGCAGAGCCCATACCCCCAACGGGTGAAGAAGCCAATGCATCCCGTCCGCACGCCATCCCCCAAACCAGCCGGCAAGCCAACGCCAGCCAGCCCCACAACCCCACAAGCGCACAGACACCAGCCACAGTCCCCCAACCACTCCAACCCAACACAGCGATGCCAACCGCTGGTATCACTGCAGCAACCATCACCACCACCGCCCGTCCGCAGCGCAAACACCCGCGGCCGCCGAAACCATGTATGTATATATGTATGTATGTATGTATATATTTGTATATGTATAGTATGTATGTTTATTGTATGTATGTGTGTATATATGTATATATGGTACGTGTGTAATGTGTATGTGTGTGTGTATGTATATATGTATGTGTGTATTTATGTATATATGTCTATATCGTGTGTGTGATTATTTTTTTATTGTATGCATTTATTTATTTCATTTATTAATTTACTTTATTTGGATTCACTTTTCGGGTTCATTATTCTTCAGGGAAGTAGTTCAAGTGTACAAAAGCTTGCATTGTTATTGTGTCCCTATTTTTGCAGTAGTTTTATTTATACATTTTATATACATTAATGCATTTTATTCTTAGTCATTATTTGTGTATTTTTTGTTCCATAGTTGAAATGCATCAGACTTCTTTAGGTGGAAAGCATGGAAATATGGCACCACCTTATGGAATATCGAAATATTACTATGATTTACTGTTGCGAAGATGTCCTGATGATTAGCCCGCAGACGGCGCCTCAAGTTGGTTGTATTTTCACTGGAGAAAATGGAGTTTAACAACGTGTCTTGTTGTGTACCATGGCAAAGGTGAAGTGCGCCCGTATGTCTTCTCTTCTCTGTCTTCCAGCTGTCGAAGACATATTGTATTGAGTTGTGTGACAACAGTACAGTCGTTTTCCCACTGAATACAAATCAAAACACTGCTTCTTACAAAGAGAGTAGTTCTGATCGGATCTCCTTCGTGATTTACCCGCAGCCCCCCCTCCCCCCCACATGCAAATGTGATTGGATAGATTCCTAACTTGTTCTATCCGCCTAAAGACGAGATTAAATACAGTTGGATTTCGTCTATGTCAACATTTTTGTCTCGTTTTTATTCATTGACTAAATTGTCTATTAATTCCATTATCGTTTCAGTCAATTAGTTGTCAATGACGATAACTAAGACACAAACATCTTGAGTCAACAAAATCAACACTGAGCTGAATCGAGGCGCACGTGCTCTGCTTCCGTGGTTTCTTCAGAGTTGGCGGTGCAGCAGCAGATGCTGTGGGAACCGTCCAAGGGACCAAGTTTCTGTGGTCCTGAGACGGAGAAACACTCCAGTCCTGACTGCATCTCGGTGCCACATCAGAAGATCCAGGATCTCCATAACAACGGTAGGAGAACCAATCACTTCCTCTCAGCGACCTCCACTCACTTAAGTCGATTGCATATTCAGACTTGTCGCACGCTCCTTTTGCAAAGGACACACATTCAGTCTGGCCCATGAATGCCTCGACTTGAGAATGTGTAGTACGCATTCATCCTGCCAAGGTCTTGCAGTGAAATGCAGCCGGAGGAAATTTCTTGGCTGTTGCAGCGACTATTCACCTTGAACAATCATCGATCCGAAATGAACACATGGTTTCGCTTATTGGCTGTAGGAATCTTTATCTCTTTGATCTCTTTGGTGTGCAGGGTTCCACAAACTCACCTTGGTCAACACGTGGTACGGTTCTCTGCGGCCTCTTTTCAATCCTGAAGAAAACATCAGCATGGTGCCGACCGTCACCGATGGAAGTCAGAGGTATTGGACGAGTAGACTTAAAGTGGTTTGGATTTAGTAGTTTAGAGCAGGGGGTGGCCAAAATGTTTGAATTGGTGGCGCATTGGGCTAAAAAAAAAAAAGGCATACATGTAAATATATATATATATATATATATATATATATATATACATACATATACAGTATATATGATTGTGTATATATATATATATATATATATATATATATATATATATATATATATATATATATATATGTGTGTGTGTGTGTACATATAATATTAATATAATGGATATTGGTATATATTTAATAATTATTATGAGAAAGTTTGACTTCTACCTTGTTTACTTAAAGTTTTGTAAGCAATCAGAAATATCAAGCTGCTAAAATGCGCCAAACATGGATACGTTTTGTTTTAGATTTTTGTTTACTTTTAATTAAATTGCAAACATTGCAAAATGCATCAATTAACCCCCGGAGTGTGTGCAAATATTCCAGTAGATAGTACAGTAGTTGTCACATTTTGTAGGTGACGAACCCCAAGATGCAGAGACAGCAGGCTTGGTGCAGGAAAACCTGATTTAATTTAACACTAAAACAAGAACAAACAAAAGGGTACAAACAAAAGGCTCGCACAAAGGCGGAGAACAAACTTGGCTATGAACAAAAACTAGCACAAAGGCTAACTGTGGACAAGAAACAAAAACATTACTGTGACACGAAGGAACTATGACATGAGCAGAGTGAACAGAAGTCGACACAGCTACAACGATAAGTATTAATGACATTGACAATCATTAGCGACAATACTCCAGCACTGACTAGAGGGCAAAGCAGGACTAAATAGTAGCTGGCTGATTGACACCAGGTGTGGCCAGGTGCCAATCAGCCACAGCTGAGGGGGACACAGCACTCAGGGAACCAAAATAAGAGCGCTTACAGGAAATAAAGACACAGAAGAAAAACTCAAAACATAACTAAACTGTCAGTGACAAACCTGACAGTAGTACCCTAATTTGAAAACCAATAGTGTGGAGGGAGTGATTTGCCTTTTTCCCATCATGCTTAGTGATGGATTTAAATGGGTGTAATTTTTAATATTTTATGGTGCATGGACGTTTTTTTATAATGTCCACAAAGTTCAGTGAGCAGGTTGTTATGTGTGACAATGTGTGTGACTTTTTGATTTGGTTGGATATTTTTTTTCCCCCCACCATGACTAGGGAAGGTTATTTGCATTGGTGTCATTCATGTAAATGTTGTGCATGTCATTGATCTGAACTACTCACATTGGCCACTAGATGGCGGCACAATACCTGCATCATAATTGTCAGACTACCCGGTATATAAAATAGTGCGATCTTACTGTGGGGTAGGCTTCCTTATTAAACTCATGACGTCTCGCATGCCAAATTAAAGATGTCAGCGGACCGCGTGCCGAAGTTTGAACACCCCTGGTTTAGAGCTATCAAACAATTATTATTAGTTCCCAATCTCTTTGGGATATGAAGTCCCTCTAAGCAGATGCAATGATGCAATGAAATGTCAATACCAGATCGTTATGCTCTTGTATCGATCCTTTCATCAAAACATTGATACTTTTGATTCTTTAGTTCAGGGGTGTCCAAACTTTTTCCACCAAGGTTCACATACTGAAAAGTCAAAATATGCGGCGGCCATACTGATATTTTTTTTTATTAAAAAAAAATGCTAAAAAGAGATTTTGTGTCAGCTTTGTATTATTGGTGACTAAGTATATTATTAATAATTATTAGTTACAACATTTCAGCTTTCTCTCATTACATACCGATTTTTTTGCTCTTTTTTCCAAACATTTTTACTGTTGTCGTTGTCCCATGTAAGAATAGAATAAACATATTAATAATAGGATTGTGTAACTGCATGAACTAGTGTGTCAAAACTTCTGCCTGTAAAAATATATTCATGTTCAGTTGCACATTCAACAGTTTGTAATATTAAAGTTAATATTATAAAAAAAATTTATTAACTAACTAAATTTTGTATGTATTTTAAATATATTTTATTTTTTATCTTGAGAACTTCTAATATTTTAGAACAGGGATGTTTAAACCTTTATTTTCTAAGGGCTGAAAAGTCAGGTACGGGGGGGCAATTTTGATATTTTTTTTATTTAAAAAATTTAATAAATATAAAACAGATATTATATACGTATAGATGAAGTATATTATTAATAATGATTAGTTTAATATATTTCAGCTTTTCCTCATTACATACCTATTTTTTTACATTTTTACTATTTGTTTTTTCCCATGTAAGAAAATTATAAATAAAAATAATAATACGATTGTTTACCTGCATATTCTAGCGTGTCAAGAATTCTACCAGTACAATAAATATAATGTCCAGCTATATAATTAACAGTGTTTGTTATCGATGTTTTAATTTTCCTAATTAATTCCAACGTTAATATTATTTAATTTTTTAATTAACTAAACTTTCTTTATATTTTAAGTATATTTTATTTGTATTTCTAATCTTTTGCATCAAGAGCCACATACAGAAAAGCCATATATGGGTTTTTCTATATAAAAAAGAAATGCTCAAAACAGATATTTACAGACAAAAAAATTGTGTTATAAGTGACTACTTACATTATTATTTTTCTCATTGCATTTCAATTTTTTTCTTTTTTATTACATGTTTATATTGTTGTTGTTTTTTTAGATAGATATGTTATTATTTGAAAACACACAATTTTTAAAATGTTTGCAGACACATTAGGTATATTTGCACAAAGTATCGTTATCAGATCGTATCGCCAATACCAGCCTGATTTTTATTTGGTATCTGGTCAGAAATGAAATCAGTGGTATCGCACATCACTCGGGGATGTGTCCAAAGCTTCAGAAACGTTTTGAGTTACTCCCAATTTTAAGACAAATTAGACTTCTATTAAGAAATACTGCAAATGTTGGTATTGATTGTCCACCAAGTAAATACAGGTCCAGTCAGTGGCAGTTCTAGCTTCAATGGGGCCCTGGGCAAGAACCTCAATGTGACTGAGCCGTGGTTCAAGTTAATGACTCGGAATAGGAACCGAATCCGGTATCTTTTTTTGGCACCGACTGAATCTCGCCGGTCCGTTTGGACATCCATTCACGTAAAATCCAACAGTGCCATGTTTCGGTACCGGGGTTGTAAGGTGAGCGGCTCGCACTCCAACAGCACTGAGAGCGAGCCAAACTACCTCGAAGTAATGTTGCAATTTTCAACAAAGAACAACAAAGAAATCGACTCAAAAAACACTTCAACTTAAGTAAAAGAAGGCTCAACTTTTCCAAAAATGTGCTGGCTTTAAGCAAATATACATTGGCTTTGCTATTGGCATGCTACTGATTAGCATTAGCGATTTTACATGGAGATTTCAACACCTCCAAATGTGTTCATGAAAACTACAACTAGCATGCACGTTACAATCAAATAGCTGGTGCGTAATAAGTACAATATTTACAGTATTAACACTTTTTAGGGTGCAACAAAAAATAAATAATAAACACACAACATAAACTATACACTACTGCCATCTAAGGTCTTGGACTTGCAACTGTAATTACAAATTAATGTCATACATGCAAATAAGAAATATATAACAACTAGACAGCAGTCGTCATAAACAGCTTATTTGTAAATGTTACAATAAAAATATATATTTGGTGGTGGGGGGCTGGAGTCTATCCCGGATGTAATTGCAGTGAATAAAAATGTGTGAGCTAAATTTGTGTTAAAATTTGGTGTTTCAAAATTCAGTTTGTAATAAAAAATTGGTGCTTTAAAATGCTGTTCTTTAAAATCCAGTGTAAAAAAAATACAGTATAAAAAAAATTCAGTGCAGAAATCTTGGTTGCTTCATAACTCGAGACTCACTTCCTGTGAATCAATCCTGTCTCAGAAGCAGCCAACGAGGTGAGTTTCTATGAAAATATTTTTTTATGCACCAAATGTTTTGCCACTGCATTTATACACACTGAATTTTGCTCACATATTTTCATTCAGTGAAATTGTCAGCATAAATATAGATAGATAGATAGATAGATAGATAGATAGATAGATAGATAGATATTTCATATAATTTGACAGCAAAAAAATTAAGTTACATAAATTCAGTGTAAAAAAAACCTTTCGTAATAAAGACACAAATGATAAATGATAAATGGGTTATACTTGTATCGCGCTTTTCTACCTTCAAGGTACTCAAAGCGCTTTGACAGTATTACCACATTCACCCATTCACACACACATTCACACACTGATGGCGGGAGCTGCCATGCAAGGCGCTAACCAGCAGCCATCAGGAGCAAGGGGTGAAGTGTCTTGCCCAAGGACACAACGGACGTGACTAGGATGGTAGAAGGTGGGGATTGAACCCCAGTAACCAGCAACCCTCTGATTGCTGGCACGGCCACTCTACCAACTTCGCCACGCCGTCCATATTAAATTAACCTCCATAGTTCATGAAGGTTTTTGCTGCGTGAGTGACAGTGAAGATTCGCCACCACAAGCCCAGAGAGTGTGCATTATTGCCACAGCCTGCAGAAAAGCACCAGAATGGTACAAGCCAAACTTTATGACATGGGTGTCAAACTCTGGCCCGCGGGCCAAGTGTAATTTCACTTGGCCCTTGAGGCGATATCAAATTAACACTAGAGCTGGCCCGCCAATTATATACAGCGGCGGTGGCGCGGTAACACCGCATTCACCGCTAATTCTCATACTTGCCAACCCTCTCGGGAGGCTCCCAAATTTCAGTGGTCCTTCCGAAAATCGTCACGTCTGCTTTTCATCCAGTCCAACGAGTGCTGGCCCAGTCACATAATATGTGCGGCTTCTGCACGCACACACAAGTGAATGCAACGCATACTTGATCAATAGCGATACAGGTTACACTGAGGGTGGCCGTCTAAACAACTTTAACACTGTTACAGATATACGCTACACTGTGAACACACACCAAACAAGAATGACAAACACATTTCGGGAGAACATCCGCACCGTAACACAACATAAACACAACAGAACAAATACCCAGAACCCTTTGCAGCACTAACTCTTCCGGGACGCTACAAGGTGTGTGTGTGGGGGGGGCGGTTTGGTTGTAGCAGGGGTGTATTTTGTAGCGTCCCGGAAGAGTTAGTCCCCACCTTCTACCATCCTAGTCACGTCCCTTGTGTCCTTGGGCAAGACACTTCACCCCTTGCTCCTGATGGCTGCTGGTTAGCGCCTTGCATGGCAGCTCCCGCCATCAGTGTGTGAATGTGTGTGTGAATGGGTGAATGTGGTAATACTGTCAAAGCGCTTTGAGTACCTTGAAGGTAGAAAAGCGCTATACAAGTATAACCCATTTATCATTTATATTATTTATTTTAATCGTGTACAATAATTATACATAATCGACTTACAGTTTACAACCTTGTCAAATGATATGAAAGCATGTGTTAATCACAAAGATGATTATTTATTTAACATAAACATTTTAGGCATAGGTCAGGCTGATTAGAAAAATGAATACTAATCAAATATACTGTATAAGAAAGGATCATTAGTTTGTAACAAAAAAGAGGATGGGGTTTACCTTGCCTCAGATATTGTTATTTTGCAGCGCAGATTAGAACAGTGCTCAATGGGAAAATATTGACGAAGAAATGCCCTCCATCCCCATACAAGCAATCCTGGGTGAAATGGACCCTTAAAGTGTGGAAAATGATCATAAAGGAATGCAAACTCGAGAGTGAAATTACAGTTCATAAATGGTGTGCCTATGATTCAGAGTTTACACCTAATAAATTAGACTCAAGATTCAAGGACTGGATATCTAAGGGTATAACAGCTTTATTTATGTAGTGTAATGAAAGATTTAAAAAAAAAAATGCTTCGTTTTGAAACTATTAAAAGGACACATTTATTAGAAAACCAAAACTTCTATCGATATTTGCAGTTGCGGCATTTTGTTAATTTGTAAGTGAAAAATGTCACAAAGACGAGTATATGTTTGATTGAACTTTTTACAAAAGCCTATAATTCAGAAACTATTGATAGAACTGTTTCATGCTAGTACAAGGGTCTGTTGAATCTGAAATCATATTCAACTTCATATATTAAAACAAAATGGGAGAAGGAAGGAGGGATAACTATATCCGAGGAAGGATGGACAATAATATGGAAATATCAATGGACTTGTACCAGCTCACCCAAGTGGAGGGAGTTTGGCCGGTGATCAGATTTTTACCACACTTTCTCAGAAGTCTCACTATGATAACTCCCCTGTCTGTTGGAGAAATTGTGGGAACCTAAACGCAAACCACTACCATATTTTCTGGGACTGCTCTGCCATAAAGGACTATTGCAAAGAGATACACCAAGCTCTACAGAATGTTATTGTATATATGTGTGTGTGTGTGTGTGTGTGTGTGTGTGTGTGTGTGTGTGTGTGTGTGTGTGTGTGTGTGTGTGTGTGTGTGTGTGTGTGTGTGTGTGTGTGTGTGTGTGTGTGTGTGTGTGTGTGTGTGTGCCAGATTTGGCCCGCCATGTAATTTCACTTGGCCCTTGAGGCGATATCAAATTAACATAAGAGCTGGCCCACCGATTATATACAGCGACGGTGGTGCGGTAACACCGCATTCACTGCTAATTCTCATACTTGCCAACCCTCCCGGAAGACTCCCAGATTTCAGTGCCCCTCCCGAAAATCGTCACGTCTCCTTTTCGTCCAGTTCAACGAGTGCTGGCCCAGTCATATAATATGTGCGGCTTTGGCACGCACCCACAAGCGAATGCAAGGCATACTTGATCTTCAGCGATACAGGTCACACTAAGGGTGCCTGTATAAAAAACTTTAACATTGTTAGAAATATGCGCCAGACTGTGAACCCACACCAAACAAGAATGACAAACACATTTTGGGAGAACATCCGCACCGTAACACAACATAAACACAACAGAACAAATACCCAGTACCCTTTGCAGCACTAACTCTTCCGAGACGCTACAAGGTGTGTGTTATTTACTCTCTGTTTATATGATTTTATTTTATTTTTGATTATTATTATTTACTTATTTAAAAACATTTGTTATTGATTTATCTGTAAATATTATTATTACTTTGTTTTGTTTTCTTGCTGTTTTTCTCTTTTATGAGGGTGAGGGGTCAAAATATTTTTGACATTTAGGGCAGGCAATAGATGTATGATGTATGCAAAAGGATAGGACTGTCTGATGCTGGATGTCAATAAACATTAAATGAAAAAAAAAAGAAGGATCATTAACAAGTGATAAAATACAATTATGTTGCGTTAATATACATAAACTAAATTGAAAATGAATAGGTCTCCTAAATAAACTGTCCAAAAAAAATACAGCTTCTCCGCTTCAGTCATATTTTTTTGCGCTTAAGAAACTTTTCTATGACTTTAGCTCCAGACTTCTTCTGTTCGTTTGACATTGTCATTACTGCTGCAAGTGGTGGAAAAGTGTATTATAACTGAGCGCCGCCAATACGGACCACAGCTGAGAAACAGATATTTTTTGGAGGCCAAACAATGGGCTAAGAAACACTGAAATAAATCTAATGTGAGACTTGTGTTGAATCGATTCTGACTCGAATCGTTAGGTTGCCAAAGATTCACAACCTGATCAAGGATTTACATGGGTTTACGGTGGAAATCCATAGTTATGGCCTACTGAAACTCTGTTTCCTTGTGTACCCTTCAGATATCTGGGTACTATCCTGGGCTCCTCGGTCATATCCACCACTGTTCTGGGAGACAATCAGCCCGTCAGCACAGCAGTCCACTTTCATCTCCATCACAAAGTGCAGGTGAGAAGGATCTCTTTCCAACAGATTTCCCTTTGACTCTTCGTATCAAATCCTGGTCCTAGAATCCTGCCGGCGCTGTGTACGACTCTGTGTGCGCCTTCTGGGACTTTACTCTCACGTAAGAGATATTTGGAGTTTTTACATTCCTGCTAGAGCTATCTTAGCTGCCACAATCCGAGATATTTAACTGTTTTCCGTTCTTCCCATTCCTGTGCGAACATGCGACTATCTGTGTCTGCCTAGTCCTGAGGCGGGCGGCTGGTGGAATACCAAAGGGTGCAAAGTTGTTTCCAGACACTACGACCACACGGTGTGCTACTGCAACCACACCACCAACTTTGCATTGCTACTGCAAGTCTACGAAGCCCAGGTAGCGTCTGAGCCGTCTTCAACTGTATGTACCGCTATTTACAGCTCATTGCGTGGGTGGGGTCTGTGGACCGTGCGTGTGTTTCAGCCGAGTCCAGAAAACAAAAAAGCTCTGCAGGTGCTGACGTTCATTGGCTGTGGAGTGTCTCTGTGTGGCCTCCTCTTCACCTTCATCCTTTTCATTGTCGTGGGGTGAGTCACAAGCATCACAGAGTGCACCCTTCATACCGCTGACGGTGAAAGCATTTTTTTTAAACTACCACATTCACATACGAGAAAAAATAACACATCATAGTTGGAGAGCATCTGAGAGGTGTTTTCTAAAAATGCTGAACATTGCTGTTGTATGTTCAGTTCAAATTTCTCCGGACGATGCAAGGCCATTTTCCGCCAAAAATTTAGGAACTTTCGGTTCCTGGTAGGGCTGGGCGATATATCGATACACGCGATATATCGCGGGTTTGTCTCTGTGTGATATAGAAAATGACTATATCGTGATATCGAGTATACGTTCTCACGCAGTTGCTGCGGGCATTACACTACAGGCTCTCCTCCTCTTTCCAGTATCTCCTTCTCACAGACAGCAAGCGCACCTTCTTACACACGTCACATACTGTCACGTCATACGTCACATACGTATACGCCCTCCCCGAGCAGAGAGGTAGCAGCATGGCTAACATTAGCTGTGATGCTAGCGGAGTGGTGCGAGCGCTAATACAAGAGAAAGAAGGTGCGAATCTGGTAACAAATGGAGGAATAATTAATTCCCAAGAAAAACAGCATCGTCTGGCGGTGGTTTGGCTTCAAGTGGGAATATGTCGAACAGACAACCGTAATTTGTCAAGTGTGGGGCGAAAGCGTTGCTATAAAAAGTAGCATTACTGCTGTAACAAACAGTTCAGGGTGTCCCAAGTTACCGGAGTGTGTTAGGTAAGGAGGAGGAGTTTTGTCCCTCTAGAGTTGTTGCCGTAGGGCTGTGACATAGGGTGTGTGTGGTTGTGGAAGGAGGTGTGTGATGTTGACATTAAAGAAGTGGTGGCTACCAAATCTGCTGTAATGTCTCCTCTTTATTATTTTATTAGATAAGTACACTGCATAGGCGAACTGAGGACACTCGGCTACACTGATAATATGTAGCATCATTTGAAAAGTCACCCGCTAGACAATGAGGAGGGCTTGCTCCGCACGTCAATATCTCCATTTGGTGCCACACGTCCACACCATCAAAATGCCGAGGCAAACATTTCCAGATCAACACCGTATGAAAAAAATAGTGATTTTTTTAGTTGTGATTTCCTTCTCTGCATGAAAGTTTAATAGTAGCATATATTGATGCAGTATGAAGAAGAATGTTTTAATGTAGACACATAGAATCATCATACTGCTGTGATTATATGCACCAAGTGTTCATTCAAGGCTAAGGCAAAATATCGAGATATATATCGTGTATCGCGATATGGCCTTAAAATATTGCGATATTAAAAAAAGACAATATAGCCCAGCCCTAGTTCCTGGTACCTCTAGTCCCTGAATCTATAGGTTCCTGTAGAAGTGTGTGGTTTGTGTTTCCATCATATCTCACAAATCATGTAGTTTATACAAATCAGACTGATGACATATGGAGGAGCGGTTTAGTAACTGTCAGTGTTTATCTGTAAATAACAATATATAAATATTACATATCAGTGTTTATCTGTAAATAACAATATATAAATAATATATTGCAATGTTTATTTGTAAATAACAATATATAAATAATTTATGTCAGTGCCATCCATCCATCTTCTTCCGCTTATCCGAGGTCGGGTCGCGGGGGCAGCAGCCTAAGCAGGGAAGCCCAGACTTCCCTCTCCCCAGCCACTTCGTCCAGCTCCTCCCGGGGGATCCCGAGGCGTTCCCAGGCCAGCCGGGAGACATAGTCTTCCCAACGTGTCCTGGGTCTTCCTCGTGGCCTCCTACCGGTCGGACATGCCCTAAACACCTCCTTAGGGAGGCGCTCGGGTGGCATCCTGACCAGATGCCCGAACCACCTCATCTGGCTCCTCTCAATGTGGAGGAGCAGCGGCTTTACTTTGAGCTCCCCCCGGATGACAGAGCTTCTCACCCTATCTCTAAGGGAGAGCCCCGCCACCCGGCGGAGGAAACTCATTTCGGCCGCTTGTACCCGTGATCTTGTCCTTTCGGTCATAACCCAAAGCTCATGACCATAGGTGAGGATGGGAACGTAGATCGACCGGTAAATTGAGAGCTTTGCCTTCCGGCTCAGCTCCTTCTTCACCACAACGGATCGATACAGCGTCCGCATTACTGAAGACGCCGCACCGATCCGCCTGTCGATCTCACGATCCACTCTTCCCTCACTCGTGAACAAGACTCCGAGGTACTTGAACTCCTCCACTTGGGGCAAGATCTCCTCCCCAACCCGGAGATGGCACTCCACCCTTTTCCGGGTTTTTTATGTCAGTGTTTATCTGTAAATAACAATATATAAATAATAAATGTCAGTGTCATCTGTAAATAACAGTTTATAAGTTATAAATGTCAGTGTTTATCTGTAAATAACAATATATAAATGCCAGTGTTTATCTGTAAATAACAATATATAATTGATAAGTGTCAGTGTTTGTCTGTAAATAACAATATACATTATAAATAATAAATGTCATTGTTTATCTGTAAATAGCAATATATAAATAATAAATGTCAGTTTATTTGTAAATTAAAATATATCGATAAAAAACGTCAGTGTTTATCTGTAAATAACAATATATAGATAATGAATGTCAGTGTTATCTGTAAATAACAATATATAAATAGCAAATGTCAGTGTTTAGTGTAATTAGTCTAATTAAAGAATATTGTGTAGATCAACCTAATGGGCCACCTTAAATCATGTGGCCAGATTTGGCCACTGGGCCTTGAGTCTGACTCCAGTAAACTAAATAATGAATTACATGTAAACAATAATCAGTAAATGATCAAACACTAATCATGACATTCATATGTTTCTCCTTGCGCAGGGTTCCTAAGTCGGATCGCACCACCGTCCACAAGAACCTGATTGTGGCTCTGGGAGCGGCGGAATTGTTGTTAATGTGCAGTGACTGGGCGTCTGCCAATGAGGTCAGAATAAATGTTGGTGCTGTGATTGAGGAAGAAGAATATTTTCAATTAGCTGAAATAGATGTCACTCAAAGCATGAACAGCCGTTTGGTTGCAGAGGCAGAACAAGTTTCTTGGACAGGTTGAGGCACTTTTTGACCCGAAGTGACCCTAAAAGGATAGGGACCTGCCGTGTTTTCTGGACTATAGAGCACACCGGTATATAAGCCGCACCTACTAAATTTCAACAATTTGTTTTCCATATATTAGCTGCACCAGACTATATGGCGCAAATACTGTATATACGTTGTGAAACGAGTTATTTACGCAGAAAGATTCTGTAAATGTTTATTTACATACCTTAATTGTTTCCAAACGGTGTCTGTAACAAAGCAGTAAAATGGCTGATCAAACAAAACAGAAGTCATCGTCATGGTCCCACTAGCTGCGGAAGCTAGCTCTCCAATCAGCTAAACAGAGTTAATAACTCCACGGTCCCGTTTTGGTGAATTTACTGAAACAATACAAAAATAATGCCATTGTAAGTTAATAATAAATGTGTTAGCATATTAGCTAATGCTAACAACACTAGCATCATTACATCATGACAGCACATACAACTATGCATGAAAACACTCCTACAGACATAACACATGGGACGGTTTCATAAATAAGAATTGTTGTAGTTATATTGTAAAACTTACAAACGTGAATGAAAAATCCATACGAATAGAAACGCTATGGGCAGCTAGAAAACCGAACGGCACTTCTACTTCCAGTTTAAAGCCTTAAACAGCAGGAATTCCCCTTTACCCAGCGGCACCTCGTCCAAAAAATGGCGCCACAGCACAAACAATAACAAGCTATTGAAGTGTTAAATGAAAACTTGTCGCTTTATGGCCCTTAGCGTAAAAAAATCCATAAATTAGCCGCACCGTTTTATAAGCCACAGAGTTCAAGGCGTAGGAAAAAAGTAGCAACATATAGTCCGAATTTACAGTACTTTCACTGGAAACGCAACCCAAAAGGTCCCTAAAGTACCCCAAAACAAACATCCTTTTAGGGTTAATTTCTGACCTTTTGGTCAACCCCATTTCTCATTGGGACCATATAGGTTGTTTTGGGACCTGTCCTGATCCTTCCAGGGCCCAAATGGGGTCAATACGGACAAAAAATGTGGTGTTAATGAACATTTTTGGCGCAGATTCCTAAAAAAGTAGAGCGTCATATGGATGATCTTTGACTAGATTTTGTAGTTGAAAAGCTCTCTCTTAGATACTGAGATATTAGTGCCGCCCTTCTCAAATAGGAGGGGCGGAACCCCTGAGGG
This sequence comes from Nerophis lumbriciformis, assembly GCF_033978685.3. NCBI lineage: Eukaryota > Metazoa > Chordata > Actinopteri > Syngnathiformes > Syngnathidae > Nerophis > Nerophis lumbriciformis. The sequence continues at coordinate 19,493,276 of NC_084567.2, read as the reverse complement.
GGCGCGGCGCGGCGCTTTATCAGTATAGTGCAGTATTGACAAGCTGTGCTCTTTGTCGCCAACTTGGTTGTTAAAAGCTGATTTTATTCATCAATTTTGACAATAACGTGTTTATAGAACCCAGTGAATTGTACGAATGAATAAATAAATATTACCAAGTAATAAGTAGAACCTCAATATAGGAATTTAATTGGTTCTGTGACGGAACACTCTACTCAAAACACTTGTCTCTCAAATCAACGTCGCCCATTAAAAGAAATAGATTTAAATTGAATCAGTGCTGGGCGCCCATCAAAAACATTGGAATGTTTTTTTTTTTTTAAAGAAAAAAAAACTTTTATATAATAAATATTGTATGAAATCAATAGAATGTAATACAAGCAAGTAAGATGTTTTTTATGAAGTTATGTAACAACGTACACTATTTGCCTTCTCCGTCAAACACACCATCTGAAGCTTCTCCATATTTCCATGGATAAATGTTGAGATATGATTTTAAGGTCCAAGGCTGACGTTATGGACTCATTCTGCTTCAGTATGGTTGCAGTGCTACGCTCCGACTTAAAGCATTATTGATCTGAAAATACTCATTAGTTGAGGTCCTACTGTATTTCAATCATCGTCATGACAGAAAAGAACTGAAAAGCACTGCAATTACTGTTTTCCAGTAAAAGTAATCAATGTTTCTTTCCACGTTGGTTCCTGCAGGCCGCATGTTTTATGGTGACAGCATTGCTCCATCTCTTCTTCATGGCTTCTTTCTCCTGGATGCTGGTTGAAGGGTTGCTGCTGTGGAGCAAAGTCGTGTCTGTCAATATCAGTGAGGACCGCAGAATGAAACTCTACTACGCCATTGGCTGGGGTAATAATGTCTAATCATTCAGACTGTCTGCCCACCAGCCGTTAGAACAAACTTCCTCCTCTGACGGCCACACACTGAAAAATCAAAGCATGCGGGGGCCATTTTCATATTTTTCATTTTCCAAACCAATACCATATATGTATATATATATATACATACAGTTGCGATCAAAAGTTGACATACACTTGTAAAGAACATAATGTCATGGCTGTCTTGAGTTTCCAATAATTTATACAACTCTTATTTTTTTGTGATAGAGTAATTGGAGCACATACTTGGTGGTCACAAAAAACATTCATGAAGTTTGGTTCTTTTATGAATTTATTATGGGTCTACTGAAAATGTGACCAAATCTGCTGGGTCAAAAGTATACATACAGCAATGTTAATATTTGCTTACATGTCCCTTAGCAAGTTTCACTGCAATAAGGCGCTTTTGGTAGCCATCCACAAGCTTCTGGCAAGCTTCTGGTTGAATTTTTGACCACTCCTCTTAACAAAATTGGTGCAGTTCAGCTAAATGTGTTGGTTTTCTGACATGGACTTGTTTCTTCAGCATTGTCCACAAGTTTAAGTCAGGATTTTGGGAAGGTCATTGTAAAACCTTAATTCTAGCCTGATTTAGCCATTCCTTTACCACTTTTGACATGGACAAAGACAAGACCTTCTGGAGGAAAGTTCTGTGGTCAGATGAAACAAAAATTGAGCTGTATGGCCACAATACCCAGCAATATGTTTGGAGGAGAAAAGAAGAGGCCTCTAATCCCAGGAACACCAAGCCTCCCGTCAAGCGTGGTGGTGGTAGTATTACGCCCTGGTCCTGTTTTGCTGCCAATGGATCTGGTGTTTTAAATGGGACAATGAAAAAGGAGGATTACCTTCAAATTCTTAAGGACAACCTAAAATCATTAGCCCGGAGGTTGGGTCTTGGGCACAGTTGGGTGTTCCAACAGGACAATGACCCCAAACACACGTCAAAAGTGGTGAAGGAATGCCTAAATCAGGCTAGAATTCAGGTTTTAGAATGGCCTTCCCAAAGTCCTGACTCAAACGTGTGGACAATGCTGAAAAAACAAGTCCACCAATAAATTTAGCTGAACTGCACTAATTTTGTCAAGAGGGACATATATATATATATATATATATATATATATATATATATATATATATATATATATATATATATATATATATATATATATATATATATATATATATATATATATATATATATATATATATATATATATATATATATATATTATTTTTATTTTTTTCCCAAGGATCTAGAAGGGTTTCAGTCATTAAATTGATAACTTACTCAGTGGCCTAGTGGTTAGAGTATCTGCCCTGAGACGAGTAGGTTGTGAGTTCAAACCCAAGTCATACCCAAGACAATAAAAATGGGACCCATTACCTCCCTGCTTGGCACTCAGCATCAAGGGTTGCAATTGGGGTTAAATCACCAAAAATGATTCCCGGGCAGCACCCTTGATCACCCCCCGGGAGGTGTGATGGGTCAAATGCAGAGAATAATTTCGCCACACCTAGTGTGTGCATGACAATTATATTTAACTTTGTGCCTTTAACTTTAAGAATAAGTCACATGTTATTATCAATATTTATTATTAAATGCTTAAATCTCTAGATTACCTTCAGGTAAATCTGTAAAAATAAAACATGTTTATGGTTATGGCACTTTTTGTAATTTAAAAAAACTTTTTTCCTGGCAAAAACAATATATGTAATATAATATATCAGTTTTATTCAAGTAATGTGAGGTCATTGGAACCAAAAATAGGTCAATAATTCAACATTTATTTTGATTCATTATTATTTTTGGAGCAATGTCTGTTTTCCAAAAAAAATCCCACTAACAATCTGTCGATTGTAAGTTTTTGGTATGTTTTCATTTTTATTTGTTTGTTTGTTTGTTTTCTGACCTTTTTGTTTATGGCAAACACACAAAATATGCAACATTTACTCCCTTAAAAATGTCAAAGTGGAACATTTGATGTGAAGTAAATAGAGTCTTCACTAGGTCAATAACTCATAACACCATTTTGATTCGTTATTATTTTAAAGAAAGAAAACAGACTGGAACATTGCAACTTTTTCTCCTTACATTTCATCTGTTTGCTAAAACATGCCTGCATACATTGAATACAGATATCCTTTAGTCATATCATCAATAGACCAGTACTTCTTATATAATGGGGGGCATGATAAGATGTCGGGGGGCATGAGACAACAATACACACGTCTTCAGCTAGGTGGCATGTATGTGCTGGTGCCAGCAACTCATAGAGTGGTTTGTACAGATAAATAAAGGTCAGGTTCTCAATTGTATTTTAATATAGGGGGGCTTGACAAAAAGACAATTGAGAAACACTGCGCAGCTAAAACATGCTTGAA
>NC_084567.2:19425000-19485000 GCF_033978685.3 Nerophis lumbriciformis | reverse complement strand
GCGATACAAGCAGTCCTGTAACATGTTTACTTGTGTGCGATATTATGTGTGACACATGCAGTCCTGCAGCGTGTTTACTTGTGTGCGATATCCTGCGCGATACAAGCAGTGCTGCAGCATGTTTACGTGTGTGTGATATCATGTGCGATACAAGCATTTGTGATACGAAGAATCCTGCAGCATGTTTACGTGTGTGTGATATTATGTGCGATACGAGCAGTCTTGCAGTGTTTTTACTTCTGTGAGATATCATGTGCAATACAAGCAGTCCTGCAGCCTGTTTACTTGTGTGTGATAACATGTGCGATACAAGCAGTCCTGTAGCATGTTTACTTGTGTGCGATATTATGTGCGACACATGCAGTTCTGCAGCGTGTTTACTTGTGTGCGATATCATGTGCGATACAAGCAGTGCTGCAGCATGTTTACGTGTGTGTGATATCATGTGCGATACAAGCATTTGTGCAGCATCTTTACTTGTGTGTGATATCATGTGCGATATGAGCAGCATTGCAGCGTGTTTACTTGTGCAAAGCAGGGCAGATAGTAAACATCTAAATGTCTTCTAATAAACGCACTTTTTTTTTTAGTCATTCATTCTGATACAGCCATTTTAATTCCAATATCAATATTAAAGCCTTGACTATTGGCCGATACTGATCTGATATGACATCAACATAAATCATAAATACTTTTATTATATTGTTGTGTGGAATGTCTGAAAAGGTTTGATCAAGTGAAATGGGTCAAACAGAGATGGTAGGCATAAACACACTAACCCATTTATTATGCTGTCTTTTGTTACTGGACACTTTCTACTACGTTTCTGCCTTAGTGACTTTGTATGTGTATGTAATATGCAGCAATAATAATTATAAATAAATAATTTGATACCTTTTTTTTGCTGATATCAAATCGATATCAACATTGACACACACACATATATATATATATATATATATATATATATATGTATGTATATATATATATATATATGTATATGTATGTATATATGTATATATATATATACATATGAATGTGTATATATATATATATATATTCATTTATCATTTATATACATATATATTCATTTATATATGTTTATATATTTTTTTTTTTTCAATAAGAATCAGTTTTTAAAAAGACGTTGTTTGGCCATCTCCATTCAACCAGAAGGAGCTTTTCTAACCTGTAACCTGTTTTGAAAAAGTTTCAATTATACCCAATAATACATTGTGAGAATCGGTTTGAATCGAGAATCGATTCTGAATCGAATCGGAGGGAATGGTTAGGCGCCCAAAGAATGAGAATGTGTGCATGAGTTTAACTTATTCATGCGGGGTGGCCATCTTATTGGAGGCTGACGCTGTCCTCCTCCACTTGCAGGTCAACTCGGTGGTGTTGTGCCGGGTCGTCATGGTGACCGTTTCCAGCGCCCGCCGCCGCGCCAAGATGCTCAGTCCACGCTCGGCATCAAAAATGCAGACCTTTGACCTCACCTGGTAAGATTGTGAAATGTCGATGTTGCTCCATCTGTCCCACTGTCGTGAAAGTGTGCCTTCCTCCAACCCCGCCGTGCGGAGAGAACGTTTCTTTGTTATCGCGGCAAAGTGTGGTCAATACAGACAGCGGCGAGATAGGAGCTGCGCTTTGGGAGTCTTCTGTGGGAGTCGTTCATTCTTATCGGCCTAACCTTCACCTGGCCCCAATACAACATAGCCTTTGTGCGGAACTCTCCAAACCAACACAATGTGCTCTCCAGTGCATGATTTATGCCAGGGGTCGGCCTCCTTCACTGGCAAAACAGCCTTTTTGCCCCATTTTTCCAGGAAAGGAAAATAGTCTGCAGCCGCAAAACATAACTACACAACGTATTCACTTTTAAAAGTTTATATATATGTATATATATATATATATATATATATATATATATGCATCCTATACATATATATTTATATAATGCCATCCATCCATATAATGCCATCCATCCATCTTCTTCCGCTTATTCGAGGTCGGGTCGCGGGGGCAGCAGCCTAAGCAGGGAAGCCCAGACTTCCCTCTCCCCATCCACTTCATCCAGCTCCTCCCGGGGGATCCCGAGGCGTTCCCAGGCCAGCCGGGAGAGATAGTCTTCCCAACGTGTCCTGGGTCTACCTCGTGGCCTCCTACCAGTCGGACGTGCCCGAAAGACCTCCCTAGGGAGGCTTTCGGGTGTTTGTTATGGACAATCTGTGACGAGCACAAAAGTCCAATAACAAAACACCACTCGGGTTCAGATCCGGGCGGCCATTCTTCCCAATCACGCCTCTCCAGGTTTCACTGTCGTTGCCAGTATGAGCGTTGAAGTCCCCCAGTAGAACGAAGGAATCACCCGGGGGAGCACTCTCCAGTACTCCTTCGAGTGAATCCAAAAAGGGTAAGCCGGGGGGGGCAACAAGAATTGCCACCGCAGCCCGTCGCCTCTCACTGCTGGCAATGCCAGAGTGGAAGAGAGTCCAGCCCCTCTCAAGAGAACTGGTTCCAGAGCCCTTGCTGTGCGTCGAAGTGAGTCCGACTATATCTAGCCGGAACTTATCCACCTCGCACACTAGCTCAGCCCCCCCCCCCCCCCAGCGAGGTGATGTTCCACGTCCCAAGAGCTAGCTTATGTAGCAGAGGATTGGACCGCCAAGTGCTCTGCCTTCGGCTGCCGCCCAGCTCACACTGCACCCGACCTCTATGGCCCCTGGGTTGTGAGCCCATTGAAGGGGGGGACCCACGTTGCCTCTTCGGGCTGTGCCTGGCCTGTCAACATGGGGACAGGCCCGGTCACCAGCCGCTCGCCATCGTGCCCCACCTCCGGGCCTGGCTCCAGAGGGGGGCCCTGGTGACCCGCGCCCGGGCGAGGGAAATCTGTGTCCTTTGTCTGTATTCTTCATTAATATCATTGGATATTAAGACTATAAGAAAGTTCTACCTAGTTTATTTCCGTGACGACCTCCTTTACATTTTGTAGTCAATCAGAAATATCAAGCAGCTAACATGGACAAGTGCGGAGAGTGTTTTGCATTTTTCCCATCAGGCTTTGTAATGGATTCAAATGGGTGTATTTTAGATATGTTTATAGTACATGGACGTTTTTCTTATAATATCCACAAAGTTCAGTGAGCAGGTCATGTTATGTGTGACCATGTGTGCTGACATTGTGTGATGGTTACATTATTTTATTGTTTGCGCCATGACTAGGGAAGGTTGTTTGGATTGGGTCATGCAAATAAATGCTATGCCGTTCTCCTTAAGTGCACAATTTAAGGTGAATGATCTGAATTACTCACGTTGTCCGCAAGATGGCGGCAAAGTTGCAGTATCAAGATTGTCAGATATTTAAAATTAGTTTATCTCCCTGCGTGAGGTATGAATAATTAAAAGGAACAATATTCAATAAATATATACATCTTTACTTAATGACCTAAATGTGTCATTAATTGATTATAATTGTAATTAATTGCATAAATGTGTTAGTAAATGTTAATTAAGATTGTTCTTTTGGTAAGAGGTAAAAAATATATATATATAAAGAAATCATTATTGTCATTTAAATCAGGGGTTTCCAAGGTGCTGCCCAGGATACATTTGAAAACAGTATACATTTATTTCTTAACAAAAAGGGGCAATGTTAAAGGACAAGGTATTCTAAAATAATGTAAGCAAGAAAAAACAAAAGACGTAATGTAGTGAGAAATAAGCTGAAAATGTCATACAGAAGTATGCGTGAGATGTTTTGATTTAATTTTTAAATTAGTGTATATCTATGAATAAGAGTATGGACATGGGAGTGTCTTTTTGTACTACCATTAATTAATATTTTTTTCTGTAATTATTTTTAATTATTTTTTCTAAACATATGGCATTCGCTGTAATTGTTAATTTCTTGGGGATTAAAAGGTATCAATGAAATAACAAATAACAATAAAAATAACAATTTTAATAAAAACAAATAATTTGTTTATTGTACAAGTACATCTAATTACTTAATCATTCAATTATTTATTTCAATATTTAATTAAGTATTTATTCATTTAAATAATTTATTCATTTAACTACACTGCGCACGAAAGCAGAGGCAAGGCTTGCGGCTGTCTCATCTCAGTTTCTGCCCTGTATTTAATGTGCATATGTGTTATTTTTTTCTAATTGTTTGATTATTATTAATGTCATTATTAATAGTGTGTTTTTTTTTTTTAATTATAATGAATGAATACATTAAATAAATAATTAATTAAATGTGCAATTTTAGCAATTTGTACTTTAAAAAATATTTTTTAAAACAATGATTTTAATCATACAAAAAACATGTATAACAAGTTTGATTGACGAATATTTCTATTTATTAAAAAAAAATTGTAATCAATCTCCTGGCCGCACATCCGTGTTTACATTATTTTGTTGTTGTTGCTCATTTCTCCTGCATATTAATAAGCATACAGGGTAATTAAACCAGCATCATATGCAGTGAAGGCAATTAATTCCATCCATGCGGAATTAAACTCTCTTCGTGCATCAACTGTATATGAGTCTGCAGCAACTGGTTGCTATGGTTACATGGCGACATAGATTGTGACTTTGTGACTCGAGTGTCATGTTTTTTTTTCCCCCACAAATGCTGCATGTGATGCATTTCAGCCAGCCAAGCAAGCATTTATATGATATATCAAAATATATACAGTATATATATTTTTTACCGTTTTTAAAATCTGAAGGGTCAGAATTTGCCTCACCAGAAAATAGCTTCTGCGTGTGTCATTTTAGTACTATTCCAGAATACCGGAATACTACTACATATCAAAATAATTATGGTTCAGTATGTAACTCGGTTTTAAGGTTCGATCAATTTTTGGTCAGAGAACAACTAAAAAGAGTATAAAATAGCGTTGCACAACAAACAAAATATACATACATACATACATGTATGTATATATGTATATATATATATATATATATATATATATATATATATATATATATATATATATATATATATATATATATATATATGTGTGTATATATATATATATATATATATATATATATATATTAATATGATTTTAATTTTTTTTATAAAATAATACATTTTTAAAAAATCCGTTTTTCGGCCATCTCCATGCAACCAAAAAGAGTTTTTCTAACCTGTAACCTTTTTTGAAAACGTTTTATTATAAATATTATACCAAATAATACATTGCAAGTATCGGTTTGAATCAAGAATCGTGTTGAATCGAGAATCGATTATGAATCAAATCGTCACCAAGAAATCGAATCGGATCAAATGGTTAATTACCAATGCATTTGATTATTATATCTTTTTTTCCATATGATTTTACTGTAAACAATTGGCAGCTCAGTTGCTAGAATGTTACCAAAAAATTTGCAGAGGCTTTTACAGCATATTATTGTAAACAGAATGGAAAAACTGTACTACTATTTTTTTTACAGTAAAATACATGAAACTGAGCTGCCAGTTTTTTACCGTAAAATCTACAGTTGCTGTTTTTATAGTGTGTTACTGTAATTGGAAAAAGCGTTTTTACGATAAAAACAAAAAACAAAAACCTCAGTCACCAGAATTTCACCGTAAAGAGTACAATAGAGTACAATTTGATAGATATGTAATTATTTATATTTATTCTAACAAGAAATGTTTTGGAACGTATGATAATATAATATTTTGTTGCATTATTAGATAATATTCAAAATTAAAAGTACATGTACTTTTTAATGCCAAAATAGAAGTAACAAACATATGTAGTCAGAAACGAGTGGCCTTGTGGTTAGAGTGTTTGCCCTGAGATTGGTGGGTTGTAGGTTCAAACCCCGGCCGAGTCATACCAAACACTATAAAAAAATGGGACCCATTACCTCCCTGCTTGGCACTCAGCATCAAGGGTTGGAATTGGGGGTTAAATGACCAAAATGATTCCCGAGCGTGGCCACCGCTGCTGCTCACTGCTCCCCTCACCTCCCAGGTGGAACAAGGGGATGGGTCAAATGCAGAAGGTAATTTCACCACAACTAGTGTGTATGTGACTATCAGTGGTACTTTAACTTTAACTTCGTTTTATTAACGCATATTATTTCTAGGCTTTGGCGGGCCTTGACTTTGACACCTGTGTTAACTGATTTAATGCCAACTGTTGTTTTACACAGCAGAAGAACAGAACCATTGTGGTTGAGGCACGGTTCTAACTTTAGAGGAGAAACAATTTGGGGTCTGCACCATCACCTCAGACGAGATGAGGCCTGCGTGGGTGACAGGGGACAGCTGCACCGTCTAGATGAGGTCCAATCACAGCCCTGGGAATACACACTATCGACGGGCATGTGTTCGTCTTTGTGGGCGTCATGTCCGATTGTAAATTTTCATATCTGTCTTTTCTACTCAATACCTTCATAACAAAACAAATTACCCTTAAAAAACAGTGAAAGGAAATATAGTATGGATTGTGAATGCCCAAGCATTCTCAGATATAGGATTCTACGCCAAAAAAGTGATCCTCAACCCGCAGTTGTCATCCCATCAGAACCGTTAAAGTATCAAAGAGGTTCGACCGGGAATCGTGAGTTCTCCCAGAAAATGTTTTTAAAAAACATCCCAGATTACCCAGAATTCACAGTCTCCCGGGTAATTTTTCCCATCGAAAATGAACTTGCACAATTCCCACATTTCTCAACCGATTGGAACCGTTCCACCACCCACACACTCCACTCACCTTGGATAATCAATCTACCATTTCCCAATTCCCCAAAATTTCCGGTTTTCCAAAGCCATATTTTCACCTCTTCCTGGAAAGTTTTCACAGTCCACATTTTTCAATCGTTTTTGACCATTCCACATTCAAAACAAATGGCCCTATTTTTTTTTTTAGTAAAAATTCCCGGTTTTCCGAAATTCCGAAATATTCATTCTGACTTCCAACTGTTACTACGTAAAACATTTTTAATTGATTCAAAAAATTCCAACACCAACCCATTCATATCTTCTAAGACAGAGGTGCCCACACTTTTTCAGCATGCAAGCTACTTTTCAAATGATCAAGTCAGGGTGATCTACTTAATTTTCCTATGTATATATACATATATATATATATATATATATATATATATATATATATATATATATATATATATATATATATATATATATATATATATATATATATATATATATATATATGTGTATATATATATATGTGTATATATATATATATATATATATATATATATATATATATATATATATATATATATATATATATAGTGAAGTGAATTATATTTATATAGTGCTTTTCTCTAGTGACTCAAAGCGCTTTTACATAGTGAAACCCAATATGTAAGTTACATTTAAACCAGTGTGGGTGGCACTGGGAACAGGTCGGTAAAGTGTCTTGCCCAAGGACACAACGGCAGTGACTAGGATGGCAGAAGCGGGAATCGAACCTGTAACCCTCAAGTGCTGGCACGGCCACTCTACCAACCGAGCTATGCCGCCCCGATATATAATTTACGATATATATATATATATATATATATATATATATATATATATATATATATATATGATGTGAGTGTGAATGTTGTCTGTCTATCTGTGTTGGCCCTGAGGTGGCGACTTGTCCAGGGTGTACACCGCCTTCCGCCCGAATGCAGCTGAGATAGGCTCCAGAAACCCCCGCGACCCCAAAAGGGACAAGCGGTAGAAAATGGATGGATGGATGGATATATATATATATATATATATGGATGGATGGATGGATAGATATATATATGTATATATATATATATATATATATATATATATATATATATATATATATATATATATATATATACACATATATATATATACATATATGTATATATATATATGTATATATGTATGTATGTGTATATATATATATATATATATATATATATATATATATATATATATATATATATATATATATATATATATATATATATATATATATATACATATATATCCATCCATCTTCAACCGCTTATCCGGAATCGGGTCGCGGGGACAACAGCTCCAGCAGAGACCCCCAGACTTCCCTCTCCAGAGCAACATTAGCAACTTCCTCCTGGGGAATCCCGAAGCGTCTCCAGGCCAGAGAGGAGATGTAATCCCCCCATCTGGTCCTTGGCCTGCCGCGGGGTCTCCTCCCAGAGGGACGTGCAACGAGGACCTCCCTCGGGAGACGCTCGTGAGGCATCCGCACGAGATGCTCGAACCACCTAAGCTGGTTCCTTTCCAAGCGAAGGAGCAGCGGCTCTACTCCGAGTCTCTCTTGGGTGACTGTACTTCTCACCCTATCTCTAAGGGAGATGCCAGCCACCCTCCTGAGAAAACTCATTTCGGCCGCTTATTCTTTCGGTCATGACCCACACTTCATGACCATAGGTGAGAGTAGGAATGTAGATAGCTCGGTAGACCAAGAGCTTTGCCTTCTGGCTCAGCTCTCGTTTCGTCACAACAGTGCGGCAGAGAGACTGCAATACTGCCCCAGCTGCTCCGATTCTCCGGCTGATTTCCTTCTCCATCTTTCCCTCACTCGTGAACAAGACCCCGAGATACTTACCGTAGAGTAAGTTAGAGTCTCATTCTCTACCTGGACTGTACAAACCATCGGTTTCCTGCTGAGAACCATGGTCTCAGATTTGAAGATGCTGATTTTCATTACAGCCGCTGAACACTCGGCTGCGAACCGATCCAGTGAGAGCTGAAGGTCACAAACCGAAGGTGCCATCAGGACCACATCATCTGCAAAAAGCAGTGACGCAACCTTTAGCCCCCCCCGAGACGTATACCCTCTCCGCCGTGGTCACGTCTCTGCCTAGAAATCCTGTCCATGAAAATCACAAACAGGATAGGTGACTGAGCACAGCCCTGGCGGAGACCACCCCCCACTGGAAACGGATCCGACTTACATCCAAGCATCCGGACAACACTCTCGCTTTGGTTGTACAGAGATTGGACTACGACCAGGACGGAATCCACATTGCTCCTCTTGAATCTGAGGTTCGACTATCGGCCTGACCCTCCTTTCCAGTACCTTGGCGTAAACTTTCCCAGGGAGGCTGAGTAGTGTGATTTCCCTGTAATTAGCACACACCCTCTGGTCCCCCTTTTTGAATAAGGGAACTACCACCCCAGTCTGCCACTCCCTTGGCACTGTCCCAAACTTCCACGCAATGTTGAAAAGGCGTATCAACCAAGACAGCCCCTCAACACCCAGAGCCTTCAGCATTTCTGGACGGATCTCGTCAACCCCCGTAGCTTTGCCACTGTGGAGTGGTCTAACTACCTCAGTGACTTCTTTCCGAGAGATCGACGTCGATCCCCCATCATCCCCAAGCTCCGCTCCTGTCAGGGAGGGTGTGTCTGATGTAGTTGGGTTCAGGAGTTCCTCAAAGTGCTCTTTCCAACGCCCTACGACTTCCTCACTTGAAGTCAGCAGAGTCCCATCTCTGCTGTACACAGCTTGAATGGTTCCCTGCTTCCCCCTCCTGAGGTGCCGTATGGTCTTCCAGAACAACTTTGGTGCCGCCCGATAGTCCTTCTCCATGGATTCCCCGAACTGTTCCCACACCCTCTGCTTAGCCTCGTCCACAGCCACGGCCGCTGCCCTTCGGGCCTGTCGGTACCTTGCAACTGCCTCCAGAGTCCCCTGGGAAAACATACCCCGGTAGGACTCCTTCTTCAGTCGGACGACATCCCTGACCACCACTGTCCACCAGGGTGTTCGAGGGTTACCGCCCCTTGAGGCACCTAAAACCTTCTGGCCACAGCTCGCAGTTGCAGCTTTAGCAATAGAGGCTTTGAACATTGCCCATTCTAGTTCAATATCCCCAACCTCCACAGGGATGGCAAAGAAGTCCTGCCGGTGGTGGGAGTTGAAGTCCTTCCGGACAGAGGACTCCTCCAAACGTTCCCAGTTCACCCGCACTACACCCTTGGGTTTGCCAGGTCTGTCCAGAGTTTCCCCCGCCATCTGACCCAACTCACCACCAGATGGTGATCAGTTGACAGTTCAGCCCCTCTCTTCACCCGAATGTTCAAAACATACGGCCTTAGATCAGCTGATACGATTACAAAATCGATCATTGATCTTTGGCCTAGGGTGCTCTGGTACCAGGTACACCTATGAGCATCCTTATGCTTGAACATGAAGTTTGTTATCGCAAGTCCATGACTAGCACAAAAATCCAATAACAATCCACCACTCAGGTTCAGATCAGGGGGACCGTTCCTTCCAATCATGCCAGTCCAAGTATCACTGTCATTTCCCACATGCGCGTTGAAGTCCCCCAGCAAGACTATGGAATCCCCTGCCGGCGCCCCATACAGGACCCCATGCAAGGTATCCAAGAAGTTTTCCCGAAATTTCGAAATTTCCATGAAATTCACGTTAAAAAAAATAGACGTATTCATAGTTCTACAATGCCCTAAATTCTCAAAATATTTAGCCATTTTTATTTTTTTTTTTTTTTTATTTTTTTTTTTTTTTTTTATTTTTTTTTTTTTTTTTTTATGTCCTGTCCAGCTTCTCAGGCAAATCATATAGTTGATGTAGATGCCCATGTCGGCTGTTCAGATTTACTTTACAAAAGAGAAGTGTAGGATACTTCTCTTGTTGCCTTATTTGTATTTGACTTTATTAAATGTATTTATATTATCATTTAGTGCAGCCGGGCCGGAGCAGGAGGGGATAGAAAGAGAAAAAAAAAGAAGACAGAGGGGGAAATTGTGGGGACAAGAGGGGGATTAGACAGAGAGACAAAAACAACAACAGCAAACAACAACAACAACAACAATAGAGCAACATCAGCAAATATGACATGTACAAATATGATGGTAAAAGTAATAGCAAATAAGCAGTTAGCGAAAAATAAAAAATAATACAGAAATGACAATGAGCATTATTACACTACAAATGGATCAATACAAAATACCAATAGAAATAGCGCTATTGATAATGAACAATACCAATAATTTACCTTTATTATCAACAATACAGTTGTTTAAATGCAACAATACATAAACGTAATGATAACTTGAGATACGAAAGAATGCAGAAAAATGGAGGGGGAGAAAGAGAAGCAACCTACATTAACCTTGTAGATTGTTATAGTCACAATAGGTTAAGCTTTGTCAGTGTGCCATGTGTTACACCCAGTTTACCCGAGGGCAACAACGTTAATATATGTTTGATGAAACGTGATTATGTGCATGAGTGTAAGTATGCATATGTACTTGTATATGTACAGAATGTGTATATGTGTTTGTACAATGAATGTATATGTACAGAATGTGTATATGTGTTTGTACAGTGAATGTATATGTACAGTATGTGTATGTGTATGTTTGTATATTGAATGTGCGTGTGGATGTACGAACATTAGGTAGGTAAATATGTACTGTATTTGTGTATGTATGTGGGAGCGTAGGTACCTATGTACGTATGTGAGCATACGTGAATTTGCATGTACAATACATTTGACTCCCAGAGTGCGTGGGAGCCAGAGCACGGCCCCATCACCCCCGAGAGCCCAACCCACAAACAGGAGGCGTGGTGCCCAGGGAACCAGGGACCACCGCCCCCACGCAGCCAAGCCGGCCAGCGACAGGAACCCCAGAGCCCGACCCACCGTACCGCCCACAAGGGCCAGCAGCAGGCCTCAGACAGACGCACCCGGCGGAGGACAGGGCACGAGAAAAGCAGGGGACAGCCAGACCCCAAGCCAGCGAGAGACCACACCCCACACGGGCAGAAAGGCGAGACGCCCCGCCCGAAGGACCCAGAGACTCCCCGCAACCGGACGGGAAGACCGCCCCCGCCCCACCGGCAACCGGGCCCCCACGAGCCCACCCCCCACCCCCGGAGAGCGCGGCGAGGCCAGCCCCCGGCCACCCCACCCAAACCGGCCGCCGCAGGACCACCCAGGCACAGGGCCACGGGAACCACCCACCCCACCCGCAGGGACCCCAACGATGGAGATGGAACAACCAGCAACCGCCCCGCCGAGCCCCCCCCCTGAGGGAGGGGAAAAATTAAAAAATAATATTAATAAAATATATTTTAAAAATAAATAAATAAATAAATTAATTAATTAATTAATTAAAAAAAAAAAGAATTAAAAGAAGATCACAGACATGCTGACAAACAAGGTCACTACCCCAGCAACTGGCCGACTCGCAGCACCTCGGAATACCTTGCAGCACCAAGCTACCACAATAGACGCAGGGACTAGGCCCAACAGGCCCCAACCAAGACGGGCACCCGGAAGGGATGGACAGCGGGACCCAGGAGCTCCAGACACGCAGTTCGGATGCAGTAGCCTGAGGCGTCGACCCCCGTCTGACAGGCAGGCCCAGAGCGTACCCCCAGAAATATACATACATACATACATACATACACACATACACACATACACGTATACATACCCACACATACACATATATACATATACATACACATATGTACACATACACATATATAAACATACATACATACACACACATATACATACATATACACAGTTCGTCAGCCCCGACAGCCATCACGCGCGCGCGCTGCCACCAGTCACAACATCAGCCACACCCCTGCACCAGACCCAGCAGCCACGGGCGCCCACACCACAAACAAACGGCAGCAGAAACAGCAGCCGCAATAACCCCAGACAGCCAGCACCAGCCAATCAAATTAAAGCGATCAAAGAAAAACTGCGACCAGCAACCACACGCCACCAGGGCCACGGAGACCAGCCGGCGCCAGCCCGCCGGTCAGCCCGAACGCCAACACGCAAACAAGAGACACCAACAACCCCCCCAACCAAAAGGCCCCCCACCCCAACCCAAACCCGCACAAACACACCACCGCCCAAACAACCGGGACACAGCATCCAGACCAGACACGGGGGCTGCGCCGCCACCACACCAAGTCACCAACAGAGCCATTTTTAAACCCGATTCCGACCTTTCAACCATCCCTACTCTTTCGATATATCGAACGCAAAATGTTTTCCCTTGACCAAAATTCACAGTTTTCCCGGAATTGTCTCCCTATTTAAAGTGAATGGGAGACATACAATCTACTGCATAGCCCACATTTCTCATCCGATTGGAACGATTCCACCATCCACACATTCCACTCACCCTGGACAATCAAGCATTTCAGTCCCGCTCAAGCGTATCGGCGGCTTGCGTACATACAGTCATTTACACGCAATTCCTGCCGGAAATGCAAATTCTAGTTGTAGGCTTGAGTGTTGACAGATGTTTTGGTGATGAGCATTTCACACTTTAGCAGTGCTTCTCAATTTTATTTTGTTACGCCCCCACTCTTTGCCAAGACAATAAATAGTATCGTATAAAATTGTTATAAGTACACCTCTGCATACTTATTAATAGAGATGTCCGATAATATCGTCCGGCCGATAAATGCGTTAAAATGTAATATCGGAAATTATCGGTATCGTTTTTTTTATTATCGGTGTCGTTTTTTGTTGTTTTTTTTTTTTTTTTTTTTTTTTTTTTAAATCTTTTTATTAAATCAACATAAAAAACACAAGATACACTTACAATTAGTGCACCAACCCAAAAAACCTCCCTCACCTATTTACACTCATTCACACTCATTCACACAAAAGGGTTTGTTTCTTTCTGTTATTAATATTCTGGTTCTTACATTATATATCAATATATATCAATAGAGTCTGCAAGGGATACAGTCCGTAAGCACACATGATTGTGCGTGCTGCTGGTCCACTAATAGTACTAACCTTTAACAGTTAATTTTACTCATTTTCATTAATTACTAGTTTCTATGTAACTGTTTTTATATTGTTTTACTTTCTTTTTTATTCAAGAAAATGTTTTTAATTTATTTATGGTTTTTTTGTTTTTGTTTTTTTGTTTTTTTAAGTATCTTATCTTCACCATACCTGGTTGTCCAAATTAGGCATAATAATGTGTTAATTCCACGACTGTATATATCGGTTGATATCGGTATCGGTAATTAAAGAGTTGGACAATATCGGAATATCGGATATCGGCAAAAAGCCATTATTGGACATCCCTACTTATTAACATTGAAGAACACAAAAAAGAAGTGAATATAGATCAACTTACATTAAATAATGATATTAACATGTTTTTTTTAGTTTGTAACAGAAAAAAAATTATAAAATACATTTTTAAAGTCCTTATTTAAACTATAAACACTTTTTGAACCGACTTGAACCATTTCATACTGAAAAATAAAATAAAATAAACTAATTTAATAATAATAAATGTAAATTGATCAGTAACATAAACTCAGTAGCACAATATATAAAACACTTTAACCTACAAAACCAAAAAATAGTAAAACAATTTGTGCTGATTATTTGTAATCAAAAATGAGGAAGTCAGGATTAAAGGCTACAATGAGCACTTTTGTAGTGCACAGCTTTTCGAAGTGGGGTTTAAAGTATGATACATGATAAAACATATGCGTGCGTGTGCGTGTGTGTGTGTGTATACATATACGTATATAAATGTATATGTATGTATGTACATATTAAGGTTGTACGGTATACCGGTACCGGTATTGCGGTACTAATGAATCAAAAACTGTACTACACTCTGTTTGAAAAGTACCGGTTCCCGGGCATGATGGCGCGCCGTCACGTCGTGACATTGCTGGTTTTATGAGCAGAGGAACATGTTCGGCAGCGCACAATCACGGAGTACTTACAAGCAGACAGTGTGTAGACAGAAAAAAGGGAGAACGGACGCATTTTGGCCTAAAAACTGACAATAAAGGTGAAGTTATAACACTGAAACACCCACAAGAAGAGGTGCTTTAAGACATAGCTAGCTAGCTAACAGCGAACATCCATCAGCAATCGGCAGTGTTTTAGCTACTTCTAAATCACTAATCATCGCCTCCATGGCGACGAATAAAGTGAGTTTCTTACAAGTATCATCCCTGCAGGGCGAGGAATAGCTAAACATGCTTCACTACACACCGTAGGAGGATACCACAGCTCACCGGCGTCACCGCTAACAAAAGCTAGCACGCCTGAACGTACACAAACGCCATGGGTGGATCTACACTTGACATCCACTGTAATGATACCAAGTACAATAGCGTATCTCGTAGGGCTGTGAATCTTTGGGTGTCCCACGATTCAATTCAATATTGATTTTTGGGGTCACGATTCGATTCAAAATCGATTTTTTTTTTTTCAATTCAATACGATTCTCGATTCAAAAACGATTTTTTCCCGATTCAAAACGATTCTCTATTCATTCAATACATAGGATTTCAGCAGGATCTACCCCAGTCTGCTGACATGCAAGCAGAGTAGTAGATTTTTGTAAAAAGCTTTTATAATTGTAAAGGACAATGTTTTATCAACTGACTGCAATAATGTAAATTTGTTTTAACTATTAAATTAACCAAAAATATGACTTATTTTATCTTTGTGAAAATATTGGACACAGTGTGTTGTCAAGCTTATGAGATGTGATGCAAGTGTAAGCCACTGTGACACTATTGTTCTTTTTTTTTATACATATATAAATGTCTAATGATAATGTCAATGAGGGATTTTTAATCACTGCTATGTTGAAATTGTAACCAATATTGATACTGTTGTTGATAATATTCATTTTTGTTTCACTACTTTTGGTTTGTTCTGTGTCGTGTTTGTGTCTCCTCAATTGCTCTGTTTATTGCAGAGTGTTGCTGGGTCGGGTTTGGTTTTGGAATTGGATTGCATTGTTATGGTATTGCTGTGTATTGTTTTGTTGGATTGATTGATTAAAAAAAAAATCGTATTTTAAAAATGAGAATCGATTCTGAATCGAACAACGTGAGAATCGCGATTCCAATTCAAATCGATTTTTTCCCACACCCCTAATATCTCGTCAATACTACTATGATTTAATCGATCATTTTTATCGTCACAAAATCTTTTTTCCTTTTTTAAAAATTCATATTATGTTTATAAACCCAGGAAATACTTCCCTGGACACAGGAGGACTTTAAATATGACCAATGTATGATCCTGTAACTACTTGGTATCGTATCGATACCTAAATGTGTGGTATCATCCAAAACTAATGTAAAGTATCCAAACAACAGAAGAATAAGTGATTACTACATTTTAACAGAAGTGTAGATAGAACTTGTTGAAACAGAAAATGACCTGATATTAACAGTAAATGAACAAGTGGATTAATAATTTGTTTTTACAGCTTGTCCCTCATAATTTTGACAAAATAATAGAATGAGAAATGACAATATGTTACTGCATATGTCAGCAGACTAATTAGGAGCCTTTGTTTGCTTACTTACTACTAAAATACAAGTTGTCTAGTATGTTCACTATTTTATTTAAGGACAGAATTGTTCTTTGATTGCAATAAGAAACATATGTTTAATGTACCGTAAGATTTTTTGTTAAAATAATGCCAACAATGCAATTTTTTGTGGTCCCCTTTATTTAGAAAAGTATTGAAAGGTATCGAAAAGTATTGAAATACATTTTGGTGCCGTTACCGGTACCAAAATATTGGTATCGGGATAACCATAGTACATATACATATATAAATATATATATAAATGTATATACAGTATGTATATATGTGTAAATATATGTATATATGTATGTACATATACACATATAGATATATGTGTATGTGTATATATGTGTATGTGTATATGTATATATCTATATATTTTTTTTTCTTTTCAAAAATCAACTTTGAAAAAAAGTAGTTTTTTTGGTTATTTTGCAAAAAAAATTTGAAAATGATGACTTAATTTAGAATCGAGAACAAAAAAGAATTGCGATTCAGGCGTGAATCTATTTTTTTGTGCACCCCTAGTGACAGCTGACCCCATTCTCCAATTCTTTATTGTTCCCCCACGCTCACTACAACTCGTTCTTCAATATTTACGAACCAAAATGCGGTTTTGTTGTCATAAGGCCGTAGGAGTGTGTCTGTAACACGGCACGTGTTGGAAGGAAGACCACCTGTACATTTTTCCACAGTTATTGCACAGCTGCGACATATTTCACTAAGGACAAACATATTCTTGTCCTTCTGTAGAATGTCCTTCACGCTCGCCCATGTCACTCTCATTACTTCACTAAAGTGTTTTTGTGCACTGTGGAGAAGGAAAGACATTTTGAACATAAAAGAGGGGAAGGTGAGTTCTGGCAGATGCATCTCAGTCGGAAGTGTCATCACACCTATAACAACAGCATTGAGAACAAACGTTAATGGCTTCAAAGGGGACGGATCAGCTATCCAATTAAGGAAAGAATGAAACCCTCTGAGATGTCCTTTGGCATTAAAATGTTTGACGAGGGTCCAAATAAACACAAACAACATTTTTTACGACACAAACGTAGCACAAAGCAATGATAAGGGGGGCCAACTTCACACAGGTTGTTGTATGTAAAACAAACACTTAATATATATATATATATATATATATATATATATATATATATATATATATATATATATATATATATATATATATATATATATATATATATATACTATTTAATAGCATTGAAAAATAAACATTGATTGATTGATTTAAGGCTAATTTTTAACAGCTCACTTGAAGGAACATATTGCGAGTTGTCCAGTGAAAGGTTGTACAAATACTTTCAAGTTCAAATCCTCACATGTCTCGAAAACACAGGCATTTTGCTGATACTAGTATTGGTGATGGGGTAGTGTGATGGTGCAGTGGTTAGCGCTTGTACGTCACAGTGAGGAGGTCCTGGGTTCGATTGCCGGGTTAGGGGTCTTTCTGTGTGGAGTTTGCATGTTCTCCCCGTGACTGCATGGGTTCTCAGTATTTTACCGTAAATTTCACAGATTTTTTTTAAACACAATGTCCATTTTTTTTTTCATTTCTTGTAAAATATCCACTTTTGCGTGTTACTCGTTTTTACCTGTCGATTCACTCCTTGACTTCGGACTCCTGCAAAATTTTGTCCCTCCATTACATATAAATCTAAACCATCATTAATATTATTATTATTGTCATTGTACAATGATGTACTGTATCAGCATTTGATTTTCTACAGTGAAACTGTAGAAATTATTAAACTATCATATTCAATTAAATGTATCTTTAAAAAAATCACCTTGACGTCAGTAATCAGCTGTTCTCCTTTCTTAATTTAATCAATAATATCATTTTGAAATCGTTCCTTACACTCTGAAGCTTCACTTGACGCTCTCTTCTCTTCCCTGACTATCAGTTACTCTCATGTTAAATTTAAAAAGTAATACCAGGCTAATATATATTTCACTCATTCATGACCTCACCTGAGCTTCCTCAGTCCACCTTTCATCACTTCACCTGTCTCACTACTCTATGTACTCCATGTACTCTATATACTCCATGTGCTCCATGTACTCTATAGAAACTCCATGTACTCTATGTACTCTATGCACTCCTATTCTACTGTAAGACATCATTGCACATCAAATCTAATATGATTTTTACATGTTTTCCAGGGTAAATAAAATCCAGGAATTCCCAGAATTCTTGTTTTTCCAAAGCCCTATTTTCACCTCTTCCTGTTAAGTTTTCATAGTCCACATTTTTCAACCGTTTTTGACCATTCCACCTTCAAAACATTCCTCTTAGCTGGGACAACAAATGCTCTTTTTTTTTTTTTTTTTTCATTCAAATTTCCGGTGTTCCCGAAATTTCAGGTTTTCCGAAATCCCCACTCTCAATTCAAACTGTTACTATGGCAACAATTTTCAAACGATTCCAAAAATTCCAATACCAACCCATTCATATTGTCTAGGAAAATTGTGCTCGTTTCAATATTTTCAAAAATTCCTGGTTCAACCAAAATTCCTAAATTTCCAGGAAATTCCTATTCAAATGAATGGACGTGTTCATAGTTCTACAATGCCCTAAATTCTCAAAATATTGTGCCATTTTTAAACACAATTCCCACCTATCAAACATCCGCCCACACTACTTTTCCATATATCGAATGTGAAACATGTTTTCCCTTTCCCAAAACTTTCGGTTTTACCAGGATTTCCTGGAATTTTCTCCCCATTACACAGGCGACTGCATATCCCACATTTCTCATCCCATTTGAACCGTTCCAACATCCACACACTCCACTCACCCTGGACTTTCGCATTTCAGTTCAACTCATTCGTATCAGCGGTTCAGCAGTTTGCGCACATAGGGCATTCATATGCAGTTCCTACCGCAATTGTAAGTTCCAGTTAAGTGTTGTCGTTGTGTTACTAAGATGGCGCCGTCGTGTGTGGCTGGCCGTCTACCGCTCTCAGTCTGGTTTCAGTTTTTGTTGATTTTGTCCTTCTGCACTAAACAGTTTGAGTCTCTGCTGGTGTATGATCGCCAAGAATTGTTGGTTTTTCGACCAACGATCAAAAATAACATTTCTTTGGATTATGGTGGTCCAAATGACCTTCCCCCGTTGCTGTCAGGAATACCAGCTCACCTCTTCCGGTTTCCAGCCCTGAGGTTTCCACGGAAGCGTCGCCGCGGCACCCGTGGTGGCCGCCGGGTAAAGCAGAGAGTGCTGTTGGCGTGCTCTTCCAGCGCTGCCCGGACGGGAAATGGATTAAGCGGTTCCCTTGTTGCTTTCTGGCCCTCCGTGGATCCATCGGGTTACCCTGTACCGGAAATCGGCCCCGATGAGAGACCCTGGATGCGCCGCACCTGCGCAGCCCGGTGCCGCCAACGTGGGGTGAATCCTTCGAATTTGAAGTTGCTGTGCCGGGATTCCCGGTGTGCTGCGACGCCGGCCTCATCTCCTGCCAGAATTGGTCTGGTAAACGCCAGATCAGTGGCGAACAAAACGTTTCCACTCAGGGATTTCTTCGAGTCACGCTGTCTGGACTTCCTGTGCTTAACTGAGACGTGGCTCGGTGCCGGTGAGTCCAGTGTCTTCTCAGAACTTCTCCCCGCAGACTGTTGCTATTTTAACTCTCCTCGTACCTCAGGCCGTGGAGGAGGAACGGCGACACTTTACAAAAATGACTTTAAATGTAAACAATGCTTTCCTTCGTCATTTTTCGCCAGCTTTGAAATGACTTTATTTGAGGTGTGTCGCGCTGATGCGGTGCTGTGCGCTGTCATTTACCGCCCGCCCAAATACAATAAGGACTTCATCAATGATTTTTCGGACTTTTTAGCAGGAATTATGCCCCGCTATGATCGTGTCCTCATTGTTGGAGATTTTAATATCCATGTATGTTGTCCCGACAAACCACTGGTGAAGGATTTTTTAAACCTTATTGACTCTTTTAATTTGACACAGTTTGTGTCTGGCCCCACACACGGACGTGGTCACACGCTTGATCTTGTCCTCTCATATGGTCTGCCTGTGTCTAACTTGGACATTTGTGACCATGTGCTTTCAGACCATATGCCTGTCATATTTGAGGCCAGTTTTAACCGCCTGACAGCTGGAGCGCGCGCTCCTGCGCGTCTCTGTCGAGTTTTTAACCCTTCCACTGCTGGTCAGTTTATTATTGCTTTTAACCAGGTTTTTTTACACTCTGACTCTGTTTTTTCTGACACTGAGAAACTCAATGCATTGTTTGACTCCACCTGTAAGACTGCCTTGAACTCAGTGGCTCCTTTAAAAATCAAAAAGGCTAAAACTAAATCAGAACCCTGGTTTAATGAGAGAACACGTGCGATCAGACGTGAGTGCCGCAAAGCTGAACGCAGGTGGAAGAAGGACAAGCTTCAGGTGTCACTCCAGATTTTAAAAGACTGTTGGCATGGATATCAGAGCACAGTAAAAGAGGCAAAAAGAGAACATTTGGCAAACATTATTGCCTCAAATAGTCTTGACCCTCGTGTTTTATTCAAAACCATTGACTCTGTTCTTAATGCCCCTCAGCCTACATGTTTGGAACCCTCCTCTGAATTGTGTAATGCCTTTTTAGAGTATTTTATTGATAAGATTGCCACAACAAGGGCTCTCATTTCTGTTCCGACCTCTGACCCTTCTGTCCCCTTTAACTACTCTGCTGTTTTTAATCAGTTTGAGCAAGTGACTCTGCGGCAGTTACAAGAGTTAACTCATCATATGAAGCCCTCAGGTTCTCCCCATGATGCTATCCCTCCTACCTTTTTTAATGAAGTGTTTTCTTGCATAGGGCAGCCTGTTCTTAATATTTTAAATAGCAGTCTGTTTTCTGGAGTAGTTCCTACCAGTTTTAAACACGCCGTGGTTCAACCGCTTTTAAAGAAACCTGGTCTGGACAGTTCAGTTTTAGCCCATTTTAGACCTATTTCTAAGCTGTCTTTCCTCTCAAAGATTTTGGAGAAGATTGTTTTTACCCAGTTAAACACTTTTTTAGAGGACTGTGATATTTTAGAAGTCTTTCAGTCTGGGTTTAAACCCCTCCATAGTACCGAGTCAGCTTTATTAAGGGTTTTTAATGACATCCTTCGAGCAACAGATTTAGGTGATCATGTAATTTTAGTTTTACTGGATCTAACAGCAGCATTTGATACGGTGGACCATAATATTTTAATTAGACGCCTGCAGCATCAAGTGGGCATCTGTGGTACTGCTTTGAGTTGGCTGAAGTCCTATTTGACTAACAGGACCTTCTCTGTGAATGTTGCTGGATCTGAATCCTCCGTTGCTCCCTTGACATGTGGGGTCCCACAAGGCTCAGTTTTGGGACCACTTCTCTTTTCTATTTATTTACTTCCCCTGGGCTCAATCCTAAGAAAGCATGATATTTCTTTTCATTGTTATGCCGATGACACACAAATGTATTTTCCATTAAAGAGAAATCATGCCTCTTCAATACAGCCATTACTTGCCTGTCTTGAGGATATCAAGGCCTGGATGGCCCTAAACTTCTTAAATTTTAATGAAAAGAAGACAGAAGTAATAGTGTTTGGACCTAGTGGTACCTGTGAGCTCCCCCCTGTTGACTTTGGCCCTTTGGCTTTGCACGTTAAGCCCATGGTCACCAACCTGGGCTTTCGTATTGACTGTGATTTTAAATTGGACCGTCAGATTGGCACAGTGGTGAAAGCCAGCTTTTTTTATTTACGTCAGCTGGCCAAGGTTAAAAACCTTCTTTCTAGGCAACAGTTAGAGACAGTAATCCATGCCTTTACTACATCTCGGCTGGATTACTGTAACTCTTTATATTTTGGAATTAGTCAGTCCTCCCTCTCACGTCTGCAGCTGGTCCAAAATGCAGCTGCCCGACTTTTAACTAACACAAGAAAAAGAGAGCACATTACTCCTGTTTTAGCCTCCCTCCACTGGCTGCCTGTGTCTTTTAGAGTCCATTTTAAGATTATCTTACTCGTTTTTAAATCCTTACGTGGTCTTGCCCCACCTTACCTCTCTGAGCTGCTCCATCTGTATGCCCCCACCCGGTCCCTCAGGTCAGCTGATCAGCTGATCCTGGAGGTACCCAAAACAAAGCGCAAGCTCAGAGGGGACAGAGCTTTCTCTGTTGTGGGTCCCAAACTCTGGAACGATCTCCCTCTCCATGTGAGACAGGCCCCTTCTTTGGCTATTTTCAAGACCCTTCTTAAAACCCATTTTTATTCACTGGCTTTTAACCCAGCATGAGACTTTGAACTGTTTTTAGCTTTTAACTTTTTGAACTGTTTTTAACTTTTAAACTGTTTTTATCTAACAAACTGTTCTTAGGGTAATTTATATTTGCTTTTTAATTGTGTATTTTTATTTCTGTTTTAAATGTTATTTTTTAGTCTGTCCTTTGCCTCTATTTCTTTGTGGTGTACAGCCCTTTGTTTTTCAACTGTGCTTGTTTTTAAAGGGCTTTATAAATAAAGTTGGTATGGTATGGTATGGTGTTGTGCACT
This sequence comes from Nerophis lumbriciformis, assembly GCF_033978685.3. Lineage (NCBI taxonomy): Eukaryota > Metazoa > Chordata > Actinopteri > Syngnathiformes > Syngnathidae > Nerophis > Nerophis lumbriciformis. The sequence continues at coordinate 19,462,069 of NC_084567.2, read as the reverse complement.
GACGTTACTCTTTTCAAAATAAGAGAGTAAGTCCCGCTGCGGTTTCATTCTTTTGTTGCATTTTGCTACCTGGAAGGGGTAACTAGTGTTTACATTACCTGGCGACAATGGCGAAGTTCACAATTAAATAATGGACAGGTGACCATGCCAGAATTACGACATTTTGACTCGAAAGACATGGTTTGGTAAATATGCATATAAACAAGCAATGCGATAAAAACGAAAAGTGCGTATATCCCTGCGGTATGTTTTTTGGGTGGGACAAATGCGTCTTTCTCCAATGTTAGCGTCTCCCAGAGTTCCTACACCCCTGCTTGTTCGCCAACATAAGTGTAGAGGGAACATAGAAACCTCATTTAAATAAGGCGATCAGCACCACTTTTGTACACGCAGTCTTAGTAGATCACACTAATAGTACACACAATTTATTTTGAACTTATGTAGATCAGTATAATCACTTTGTAGACTAGCATATTCAACTTCATGGCAAAAACTGCTTCCTGCCTGCAAATGATACTCATGAGTTTAAGAAAACAAAATATAATATATAACACAAAAGCCCCAAAAATGGCTACCTTTGAATACTGGTAAGGATTCTCCGGAGGCGGGTTTTGGTACTGTACCTGTTGAAATGTGAAAGGTACCTTCTCTGCAGGGCTGTGACTCGACCAGTTCTCATCCTGCTGCCTGTCCTGGGTCTGACTTGGCTGTGTGGAGTCCTGGTCCACCTGTCTGTTGTCATGGCGTACATCTTCACTGCTCTCAATGCCTTCCAGGTAAGCAAACTTCCTATCTGTATTTTTTGCTTACGTGACATTTTTCTGCAGTGTTTGGAAGCAGGTGCAAGCGCTGCACTTCAAGGTGAGGTCCGCTGGAGTTTTCTTTTGGTTTATTTTTTAATATCACAAGCTCTAATCAATGTTAATTTGAGGCCGCTCATTAAGAGGATAAGAAAAGAATGATATACCTTCATAAAATGGTATCAAATACTTAGGGATGGGTACGATATCTGGTACTTTTTTGGCACCGACCAAATTCCCAGCTGAGCGTTTCAGAAAATGATTGAGAAAGACAGATCTAAAGCCTATAAAGTACAGGCTTCCAGCAAATACGAGAACATATGCTTTATTTGCATCTTAATGTAATGTTTATGAACAATGAATGACTGATGAGTAAAAAAACATGAGTGAATGAATGAGTCTCTGTCGGTGTAAACAAGGAAGTGATGCGGGGGAACATTTGATTGGTTAGCAGTGTTGGGACTAACGCGTTACAAAGTAACGCGTTACTGTAACGCCGTTAGTTTCGGCGGTAACTAGTAATCTAACGCGTTATTTTTTATATTCAGTAACTCAGTTACCGTTACTACATGATGCGTTACTGCATTATTTTACGTTACTTTTTATGTAGTATAAAGTGTGTTTTATCGGAGCGCTGCTGTGACATCGTTCTGATTCTTCTTGTGTCACAAGCCGGAGAAGAGAGAGAGATACGCGCTCTGTGTGGGTGTGAGTGTGAGTGTGGAGAGGGAGGAGGGGGGTGGGGGGGGCCGTGTCTGATCATGGCAGAGCCAGAAGTCGAGTTTGCTAACATGGAGATATTTTCAATACTTTTCTTTTGTCGAGCACAAAGAAAATAACATTTTAGTTCAATGTAAATTGTGCTTTGGATCAAAGATTCCATCTACTGCCCAAAACAGCAATTCAAATCTGCTGAAACAAGCTACATAAGCAACATGCTTCGACGAAGCTAGTAAAGAGAGATAGAGACTCCAATGACACTTCACCTCCACCACCACCACTTAAGGATTAACTCTGCCTCTGCTCATCATTCAGAACTGAACATACACACACTCTGTCAATCAATGTTCCTTCTAATTTTTCATGTGTGTGAGCAAACGCAAAAACCCCCTGAGCATTCAGTGGAGCCCATGTGAGCAACATCAGACGTGCACACTGTGGCTACACCAGCAGCACACCTGTCCCAAACCTGACTAAATAACAAGTTCAATCTCCATCCATCCATCCATTTTCTACCGCTTGTCCCTTTCGGGGTCGCTGGAGCCTATCTCAGCTGCATTCGGGCGGAAGGCTGGGTACACCCTGGACAAGTCCCCACCCATCGCAGGGCCAACACAGATAACAGACAACATTCTCTTATTATTATAATCAAATGACAGCAGACATTTCAATTTATAACATAAGTGTTTAGGCCCACTTAAAATGACAATAACAAAAAAATATTGTTTTTCATGAACTGTGTACTTGTATTGTTTGTCTGGGTAGAGGTCCTGCTTTGGAAATAGTTTGTACCCCTTTCAGACATTGCATTTAGTTCCCATTAAAACATTCACATGTTGCACAATGAGATGTAAGCAGGGGATCATGTGTACATTCCTGCAACTTCCTGTTTGTAAAAAATATATTTTTATTAGTATGTATTTAATATATTAACAGCATTTAATGATTAATATTTATAAATTAAGATTCCTAATAAATGACACTAGAATAGGCACACATTTGATTGGTAAATCATAGAGTAACGACCTGGAATTACACTTTATGTGTGGTGTTGGAGTTGTCCGACTTTTTGTGTGGCTGTAAACGCATCACTGGCTAAGTGCCATATGTGCATGTGTTGGCGCAAGTGAGAAAGAGCGAGCGGCTGCTGTTGATATAACAGTGATGTGTTTATGGCCGACAATAAAGAGTTTTGCTCAGTAAAGTGATGGATGGAATTCATGTCCTCAAAGCGTCTCGACATACGTATTATTATATTTGAACAATGATGACGAAAATGGTTTTCTCTGTCGTGTCCGTGTCGTGTCGAAAATTGTTATGCGCTTATTTTTTTTATTTGATTTTGTGCGTGGCATAGATTTGTTGTGCGCAGAGGACGCTTGAGCAGTGCGCAATTGCACAGGCGCGCTCCTTAGAGGGAACGTTGCTGTCAATTCTCTTATATACTCTTTCATTTTAGACTTCTAGAGTGTTTGATTATCACATCACTCTAAATGTATAGACTATAAAGTTCACAAACATAAAGAGGGATCCTAGTGGGCCAGGCCAATCTTTCCTTATCTCTAAACTAAAACTGGGGAAATGTGTAGAGTGTTCTGGGCTTCAGACATGATTTTGTTTCAGAATTTCTTGAGGAAAAAATGCCTGGTTAGGATTTGTGTATGTAGTGTGTGCTTTTCTTGCTTTACAGCTATGCTGTTATTATGCTGTTTGTTACTTACCGTATGTATGTTATGTTGCAGCTATTTAAAATAGTTTTGTCAATTTGTTCTGGCCAGAAACAAATTGGCCTTTGTAACATATCTTTGTCTTTGTGTGTTGTATGTAGACCACATTGCTTAGCAGAGTTCAGTGATACAAATGTATGTCAAGTTGATCAACAGATTGTATTATTCTCCAGTGCAATAACAGTACTGAAATAAAGGCTAAAAGGGCATTAATTGGAGCTTTAAAAAGAAAAAAAAGAAAAAAAGAAGTAACTAAATAGTTACTTTTCACAGTAACGCATTACTTTTTGGTGTAAGTAACTGAGTTAGTAACTGAGTTACTTTTGAAATGAAGTAGCTATAACTAGTTACTGTTTTTCAGTAACTAACCCAACACTGTTGGTTAGACAGTTGTGTTGCGTTTGGGTGCTGCTGGGACAAAATTAAGTTGTGAGGCGGCACATAATTTGGTTAAATGGCGCGATTGTAACATTGCAAAAAAACAGTTGTCAAATATTATTATCAAATTTGTCAAGATTGATCGTGACAGGTTGGACTTGTGTGTGTTTCCCTGCGTGTTGGTGTTTGCTTCCTGCCCAGCGCTCGTATTTTTGGTTTCCACTTCCTGTGCACCTCCCCTATCTGCAACTGAGCGCTGGCAACCACACCTGTCCCTGATTGGCAATCAGGACACACCTGTTGCTGACTGGATATCAGGACACACCTCTACCTGATTGGCAATCAGGACACACCTCTTCTTGATTGGCAATCAGGACAAACATCTTCCTGATTGGCAATCAGGACACACATTTTCCTGATTTCCAATCAGAGGTTTCCTTCATGTGGCAGCCCTGTGCTAGTATTTTCTCGTATTCTGTTACTCTTCTGCCGCGACATGCCTTGCACCATAGCAGGGGTGTCCAAAGTTTTTCCACCAAGGGCGAACAAAAAGTCAAAATATGCGAAGGCCATTTTGCTATTCATTTATTTTAAAAAAAAATGCTGAAAACAGACTTGACATATGTTTAAAGAAACAACTTAGTGTCAGTTTTGTGTTGTAGGTAAGGATGATGTTTGATAAGAAATTATCGAGTTTGAGCCCATTATCGAATCCTCTTATCGAACCGATTCCTTATCGATTCTCTTATCGACTCCAGATAGGTTGTTGTATATGGAGAAAAAAAAACACAATATTTGGTTTAACAAAAACACATTTTTATTTTATAAGAAAAAAATAAAATAAAATAAAATAAATAAATATTGACTGTTGTTACCCAAAGTATATTTAAGTGGGATTTTTCTGAAAAACAAATATATATAGTAACACAAAAACAACCTGTCTCTGTGATCACTATAGGTGTATAAATAATACTATAGTGTTAAATAAAATCAGTCCCTTGGGCACAAAACTGAAAATAATACAGCTCTCCAAAAAGTGCACTTCTGCTGCTATTGGAACATCCTTCTGGGGTCCATCAGTGTGGCCTCCTCCAGGAATGACTGCATGTCCTTGTCCTGGAGGGAAAATGAGGGACAGACACAGCATAGAATTAGGGGGGAAATTAGCTCAATGTAAGACTAGAGTGTCTGTTATTAAGTCTTTAGAATTAGTATGTGGAATTAAATGATGGGATGGATTAAGTAATGAAGTTAAACATTGTACTGATATGATCCACTTTAAGAGGTTGTTCAAATTAATAGTGCTTACAAAGTACAAAGAAGAATTATGAGAAATACTTTCAACCTTGTTGAAAATAAGATATTCTTCATCTCAGTATATTAATAATGACTGAATTAATTAATTACATATTACAAAACTGTTGTATATACTAATTCACAGATGTTATTTTATTATAAAAAGGTCAGTAAATGATGTATATGTTTGTAAACGCTTGAAGTGGGAAAGGGGTAGGATTAAATAAGCTTTACTTCTTACTACTCCTTTTCGGACATGATGTAAAGTGAAATGATATGAAACTGTGATGTGTTATGCTGTAAGTGTGTTCATGCACGAAATAAACTAAAAAAAGAAAGAAAGCACTAGTTTATTAGACAGACCTGCAAACTCTGGAGTGGTGTAGGCTACAAGATAACGTTAGCGTAATCAGACACATACAAAAAGGCTAACGTTAACGTTACCGTTAGCCACTGACTATGCTTAGGTAACGTTAGTCTGGCTAACATTACTGCAGTCTTGGTTGACATAAGAGGTAACCTTATTTTAGCCTAAAGGCTACGAGTGAGCAGATATGGAAATGAACCGGCAACAGTTAACGTCAGTTACTCATCAGCACTCTCACTGGAATTGGTGCTGCAGCTTGAAGCAGAGGAAGAGGAGCGTGCTTCATCATATCTGTCGCTGCTTCTCCACGACACCTTTCTCGAACGTTCAGGTTATGTACGGCCTGAACATGTTTCATCATGCTTGTTGTGCTTCCCCCCTTACATGAGAGCGAAGCCTGGCAATAATTGCAGATAGCCGTTTCCTCGTCGTATTTTTTTGTAAAATGAAGACATGCCTTGAGGCGTTTTTTCCGGCTGCTTCTTTTTTTTTTATTTTTTTTTTTTAAACCTTTATTTATAAATTTCAATTACAAACAGACAAGAAACAAAAACAGTACAGAACAGTACAAAAACAGTACAAAACAGCGCCAGGGGGTTGTAAATTCAAAGTAACTAAAATAGAATACAAAAAAGTATATATATATATATAATAAACCTTGTTGCTGCTTCTGTATCTGCCGCCTAATGACTGAGCTATGTCATTTTCTGGGACGTGCCACAGGGCATTTCCTGTGAGACGGGATTTGTTCCCAGGGATTCGAATAAAGAACCAACTATGTTTCTTTACTATAGTGGCCTCGATAACGGGAACCGGTTCTCAAAAAGGGATCCGAGTCCATTGAATCGGTTCTTTTCTTATCGAACAACCGGGAGAACCGGTTTCGAACATCATCCCTTGTTGTAGGTGATAAAGTGTACATTAGTTACCGTATTTTCCGTACTACAAAGCGCACCAGTATATAAGCCACACCCACCAAATTTTAGTTGAAAAAATGTTTTTGCCATATACAAGCCGCACTGGACTATAAGTTGCAGATATATAGGTTGTAAAATGAGTTATTTACACAGAAATATTCTGTAAATGTTTTTTTACATACTTTAATTGTTTCCAAACGGTGTCTGTAACAGGGCAGTAAAAGGGATGATCAAACAAAACAGAAGTCATCGTCATGGACCCACGAGCTGCGCAAGCTAGCTCTCCAATCAACTAAACAGACTCAATAACTCCACGGTGACGTTTTGGTGAATTTACTGAGGATTTTGTGAAATTGAAACAATACAAAAAGAATGCCATTGTAAGTTAATAACAACAGACACTCGTAAACGTGTTAGCTTATTATAAGACAACGCCAGCTGGATTACATTACGATTGCATGTACAGATATGCATGAAAACATTCCTACAGACATCACACATGTTACGGTTTAGTAATTATAAATTGTTTTTGTTATATTGTAAAACGTACAAACATTGCTTGGAGTGATGAATGAAAAATCCATACAAATAGTAACGCTACGGACAGCTAAAAGACTGAATGACAATTTTACTTCCGGTTTTGAAGCAGTAAATACCTGTCGTGAGTGAATGCGTCCAAACGATGGCGTCTTAGTGCAAACAATAAAACAATTTCCCAGTGTATTTTCTTCTTTTTTTTTGTATTATGCTGTCAGCCGTGTCATTTTATAAGCCGCAGAGGTCAAAGTGTAAGAAAAAAGTAGTGGCTTATAGTCCGAAATTTGCGGTAGTTATTTCAGAGATGGCTAAAGTGCAGCCGGGGAGGGCATTTGTGGACAGCAGCTTGGGTTTTGTTGGCCTACAACATATTGTTGTAAAAAAAAAAAAAAGATGGAATGTAATGAAAAAAGCTAAAATGTTGATACTAATTATAATCAGTTTTATTGGCCAAGTATATTTAACACACAAGACATGTTTGTTCAGTGTGAACAATAAATATTAACGATTGACTAAAAATATGAACAAGTAATTAAGTAACGAATAAAATAATACTCCAGTGGTGACTAGAGCAAAAAAGGATGATAAAGTGAACATGAGTTGAAACATTCACAGTGATTGATATATAATAACTAATACTAATATTATGTGTCACGCCTATTTTGATTTATAATGTCAGTTTGTTTTTATTTTCTAAAAAAAAATTAAAAAAATACATTTCCCATTTTTGTATCAAATGTCATTACCTTACGTCTTTTTGCTGTTTTTTCTTACATTTTTTCCCCCTAACAACATGTTACGGGCCAACAAACCTCGAACTGCGGGCCACAAATGGCCCCCGGGCCGCACTTTGGACATCACCGCACTACAGCCTTTGGTGTTAGGAGAATTCCACTCTTTTACCTGCACGCCATCTCCCATCTCTACATCTTGGGGTCACACCTGCCGCTGCCATGCATAAGGGTAACAATGCCATGATGGGAACAGGCAGTAACAAATAGTGACCATCACTCTAGAGCAGGGGTGTCAAACTCAAATACAGAGTGGGCCAAAATTTAAAACTGAACAAAGCCGCGGGCCAAGGTTGAACAAATTAACCTTTTAATAAGGACCCAAACAAGTTTTGCATTGAAGATTGAACAAGCAAAGCTTATATAACTTTATAGTGACATGCAAAATCGAGTTTCAAATAATAATAATAAGAATTAAAAAATATCAATGGCATATCAAATACAATTTAAATAATAATTGAATGCCTCTTTTCTATTTGCAGCCTTCTGAGGTAAATATCAACATTAACTTTTTCCACAGGTCAATAAATTTGAAAATAAAATAACAATGAATAAATCAACCATTCAGGACTTTAAACTGCTCAGTTTGCAACACACTGATCTAATCTGATGTGCCCAAGCCAGATACCTGGCATCTTTTCTTGGATGCTAGTTCATTAATGGTGGGGCTCAGGCTTTGAGCTTAGGCAACCTTCATTATCGAACGAAGGTGTTCATCAGTCATTATATCTCGTAGTCCACCCGGACCACAGTCTCCGGGGCGTGCCTTAAAAGCACTTCCTTTAACGTCCTCTACGAGCTGTCGTCACGTCCGCTTTTCATCCATTCTAACAACGTGCCGGCCCAATCACAAGATATGTGTGGCTTCTGTACGCACACATACGTGAATGCAACGCATACTTGATCAACAACCATACAGGTCAAACTGAGGGTGGCCGTATACACAACTTTAACACTGTTACAAGTATGCGCCACACTGTGAATCCACACCAAACAAGAATGACAAACACATTTCGGGAGAACATCCGCACCGTAACACAACATAAACACAACAGTACAAATACCCAGAACCCTTTGCAGCACTAACTCTTCCGGGACGCTACAAAATACACCCCCCGCTACCACCAAGTTAGTGCTGCAAAGGGTTCTGGGTATTTGTTCTGTTGAGTTTTGTGTTACGGTGCGGATGTTCTCCCGAAATGTGTTTGTCATTCTTGTTTGGTGTGTGTTTACAGTGTGGCGTATATTTCTAACAGTGTTAAAGTTGTTTATACGGCCACCCTCAGTGTAACATGTATCGCTGTTGATCAAGTATGCGTTGCATTCACGTGTGTGTGCGTGCAGAATCCGCACATGTTATGTGACTGGGCCAGCACTCGTTGGACTGGATGAAAAGCGGACGTGACGATTTTCGGGAGGGGCACTGAAATTTGGGAGTCTCCTGGGAGGGTTGGCAAGTATGATAATTAGCGGTGAATGCGGTGTTACCGCGGCACCGCCGCTGTATATAATCCGCGGGCCAGCTCTAGTGTAAATTTGATATCGCCTCAAGGGCCAAGTGAAATTACACGGCGGGCCAATTTTGGCCCGCGGGCCAGAGTTTGACACCCATGCTCTAGAGCCTTGTGGGAATAGAAGAGAAACAAAAGTGATGATGAAAACATATTTAACTGATAGTTATGTTCAAATCCTTTCTCTGCAGTCGTGCGTGTGTGTGTGTGTGTGTGTGTGTGTGTGTGTGTGTGTGCGCGCGTGTGCGTGTGCGTGTGCACGTGTGTGCATGCGTGTGCACGTGTGTGGGAGCCTCCCGTCAGGTCACAGCACTTCTCTCTCCCCTGATATCGCAGCAGCCGTTTCCTTCTTCCTCACTTTTTTTTTATTTGCACCTCAGCTAATATTCCCTCCTTGCAATCTTCTTGCGTCTGCGCTCCTCCAGCGCCCTCCTCTCAAATCCCGGATTCATCAAAAGCGCTTGGCCCCTGGGCGACCCCGCGGAGCTGCTTGTTAATTCAGATTTACTGCGTGCGTCCCACTCAGGGCGCACAGCAAGACGTGGAAGTTCATCCCGGTGTCGCTAGGAGGATCTCGCTGTCGAGTTTCACTCTTCTGTTCCTGCACGCCATTTTATTGGACACGAACACCGGAAACGATTCATCTCATGCAGAACAAGGTGGTCACATTCTTCACATCAATCAGAACTATTCCAGTTGTACACATAGACAACAAGACAAAATAAATCACCAGTGCTGAACTCAAGGCTCTGGGGCCAAATCTTGCCCGCCGTATCATTTTATGTAATGTGCCACTTTAAACTTGTGTAACCCGCAATGTCAGTTATATGGCCTGCCACTTCATGTTATGTGATATGCTGCCCTATTTTATGTAATTTATGTGGGCCGCCACATATTTTGTGTGGTTAGGCCGCATTATTTATGTGGCCCACCACATAATTTTATGTGATATGCCGCATCATTTTACGTGGTCACTCAATTCAATTAAAGTGGCTCGCCACGTCATTTTGTGTAGCCTGCCACATCATTTTGCGTGATCTGCCCAATCATTTTACGTGGTCCGCCGGATCATTGTGATGTGGCACGCCGCATCATTTATGTGGCTCGCCAAATCATTTTACCTGGTGTGCTGCAACATTTTATGTGGCCTGCCTCCTCATGTTACGTGGTCTGCTACATCATTTTACGTGATCTGGCGCCTCATTTTACCCGCCTTCCGCCCGAATGCAGCTGAGATAGGCTCCAGCACCCCTGTGACCCCGAACGGGACAAGCGGTAGAAAATGGATGGATGGATGGGGCCGCCTATCATTTCTGTGACTGGCCAAATAATTTTATGTACCCCGCCGCGGCATTTTGAAGTGGCCCGCCGCATCATTTTATGTGGTCTGCTGCAACATTTTATGTGGCCTGCTGCATCGTTTAACAAGAACTGCCGCATCAATTTACGTGGTCCACCGCCGCATCATTTATGTGGCTCGCCAAATAATTTTATGTGCCCCGCTGCATCATTTGACCTGATCTGCCGCCCCATTTAACTTGGTCTGACGCCTCATTTTATGTGGCGCCGCCACAATTTTTTATGTGGTCATATGATGCCACAATGTTGCTACACCATTTTTTGTGCGCCATGCCATTTTATACAATATGCCGCCTCATTTTATGCCATTTACGTGACCCGTCGCATAATTTTATGTGGTGCGCCACATCATTATATGGGATAGTCCGCCTTGATTTACGTGTGGTGGCGTCAGAGTAACAAGTACAACATGAATAAATGTACATGTGGTAGCACAATAGTAAGGAGTAAAACATATACGAATATACTTGTGGTAGTGTCATACAAAAGAGTACAACTTGTGTACATTTATTTGTGGTAGCGCCTTAGTAACAAGTACAACATTTATGACTGTTCTTGTGATAGCGCCATAGTAACGAGTACAACATGTATGATTGTACTTGTGGTAGTGCCATTGTAATGAGTGCAACATGTATGAATGTACTTGTGGTAGCACTATAGTAACAAGTACAACATGTATGATTGTACTTGTGGTAGTGCCATTGTAATGAGTGCAACATGTATGAATGTACTTGTGGTAGCACCATAGTAACGAGTACAACATGTATGATTGTACTTGTGGTAGTGCCATTGTAATGAGTGCAACATGTATGAATGTACTTGTGGTAGCGCCATAGTAAGGAGTACAACATGTATGAATGTACTTGTGGTAGCGCCATAGTAAGGAGTGCAACATGTATGAATGTACTTGTGGTAGCGCCATAGTAAGGAGTGCAACATGTATGAATGTACTTGTGGTAGCGCCATAGTAACGAGTAGTACTTGCTAACTAGTGTATGTATTTCCCACAGGGCTTGTATATTTTCCTGGTATATGCAGTTTACAACAGTGAGGTAAGCAAGTTGTTCATATTCACTTTCACTCTTAATATTTAAATTTATTTAAAGTTTGTGGTTTAGGTGAGGAATGCCATCAAGAGGATCAAAGAAAAGAGGAAGGCCTTATCTTTCACAGTAAGTCATTAAAAAGAAAGATCTTCTGTGGATTAGATATTTTTTTTGATAACGTCCTTTTATTTACCCGACTTTTTTTTATGTTCATTTGAGGAAAAAGGGAGGGGTTCAAGGCCCCGCCCCCACCTGAGGAGGTGAGGTGGTTCGCCTTGTCTGGGTGGGCGTTGTGGGGACCGTGTGTTACAACCAATATACCTTTAGGACTCTGGATCAGGGCCCTTCCACGTTTTCAAGGCCAGGGACCCTGTCCTGTATAAAATAGTGTTTTAAACCAGTGCTTCTTAACCATGGGGTGGGGGCCCATTGTTGGGCCCTAGAGAGCCTCTGAAAAATATGTTTCTCAGCTGTGGCAGATACACTCAGTAGTAATACACATTTCGTCCAATATCAAACAAACAGAAGAAGTCTGGAGCTAAAGTCATAGAGAAGTTTCTTAAGGGAAAAACATATGACTAAAGTGGTGAGGCTGTATTTCATTTTGCAGGCTCCATTGTGTCACTCTTCCTAATGTTTTCTATCGTTATGGCGACAGAACTGTTCCCAGCCGACCACCTTCACACCATCTCAGAGAGCCCCCATAAAATCCTGGGACATAAGTCCACCGGCCCCCTCCAGCCCTGAGACCAGTGAGACCTCCGGACCCCCCAGTTCCATCTCAACTTCTCTGGTGATCAAGAACGGTACGTCGTTTTCGTCACGCCGCAGCTTAGGCCAAACAGATGACGCAACAATAACAATACCAACAATAACCATTTAACTGGACTGGTTATAGTCACCTCCATATTTTGATTATGAAATAACACACATCAGACACACATTTGTTTTTTGATTGATTTTTTTTTCTAAATTAAATATAAATAATAATAAAATAAGAACATTTAATAAAACCAATATTTTTATATTTTTGGTTGTTTTCTTTCTGAATAAACAATAATAATAATAAAATATATATAGAAATGATACATTAAAATTTGGTTGTTGTTTTTTCAAAATTTAATACAAATAATAATAAGAATATATATAAAATAATAGCATTTTATTAAATAATTTGTTTTAATTTTGTGGGGTTTTTGGTAGTTTTTTCTAATTAAAAAAATATTTAAATAAATATATAAAATAGTAAATTAAAATAGAACAAAGGTTTTGGATTTTTTGTGTTTTTGGTTGTTGTTTTTCTAAATGTAATAATAATAATAATAATAAAAATATATATAAAATAATAAAAAGTTATTAAATAATTTGAGTTTTAAGTTTGTGGGGTTTTTTTGGTTGTTTTTTCAAAATAAGAAAATATATACATATACAGTCTATCCATCTATCCATTTTCTACCGCTCGTCCCTTTTGGGGTTGCGGGGGGTGCTGGAGTGTATATATGTATATGTATATATGTATGTATATATATATATATATATATATATATATATATATATATATATATATATATATATATATATATATATATATATAAAATAGTAAATCAACATAGAATAAGAATTTTTATTTTGTGTTTTTTGTTGGGGGGTTTTTCCAAAATAAATTTAAAAAATAATCATTAAAATATATATATAAATTATTAAAATTGAATAAAATAATTAGAGTTAAAATTGTGTTGTTTTTCTTTAGTTTGTTTTTGTAAATTATATATATATATATATATATATATATATATATATATATATATATATATATATATATATATATATATATATATATATATATATATAGTAAATACAAATAAAATAGAAGTTTTAATTTTATGTTTTTGGTTGTTATTTCTAAATTAAATTGTGTGTGTGTGTGTGTGTGTGTGTGTGTGTGTGTGTGTGTGTGTGCATATATATATATATATATATATATATATATGTATAAAATAAAATAATACAAATTTTAATTGAATAAGATGAATAAGAACGAGGTCAACTTGTTGAGTTTTGTTGTCCTTCAGAGAGTTTCAGAAAAGAGAGCTTTGTGGGTTTCGCATTCAAGCCGGCCTCAGGAAACCAAGTAAGCAATATTGAAAAATTACTATTATTTTGTAATAATACATGTTTAAATGCTACACTCTGTTCTGTTCTTTTGCATTACACAGGTGGTGCAGCTCACAGCATTTAAACAGTCAGGTAATGTTTCTTTACTTTCATCTAGGGGTGTCCCGATCCGCTTTTGATATCGATTGTATCGGCTTGCATGTAAAATGTGTGATATCATGATTCATGTACAATACAAGCAGTCTTGCGGCATTTATAAATGGTTGATTTATATAGGCTATTAAGGTAAAGTTTTGTACCTGACAGGTTTCGGCTACCTTGCTTCTGCAGCCTTCATCAGAGGTGTCACGTGAAGCCTGATGAAGGCTGCAGAAGCAAGGTAGCCGAAACCTGTCAGGTACAAAACTTTACCTTACTAGCCTATATAAACCAACCATTTATAAATACACATCAGTAGGCTAAATGAACCTCTTCAACAGTCTTGCGGCATGTTTACTTGTGCAAAGCTGGACAGACAGTTAACATCTAAATGACCTCCAATAAGCACACAATTTATTCTGTTTTTCTAAATTCATTTACAAAAGGTAAACATGCTAGGCTATTGGCTACTATGAGCTCGCAGCTACACAACAGCTGAGCACACAATAGCACACAAGAGAGTCACATGAAACAATAATTGAATAAAATAGCACAATACAAACAAGTATCAAATAATTATAGTTTATTTACTGCTGCATGCGTTTACTTTCGTGATTTGTTGTGACCACTAGGTGTCACCAAAAAACAATTACCACCCGACTTCATCTTAAAGACAGCATAAGTCAGACAGTTTAAAAAAATGGTTTAGTGTTAGTGTAACATTCCACACCACACAATAATAAAAGTAAGTACTAAGATTCTTGCTGATATCATGTCGGATTGATATCAGTTTGGGCGAATACTCAAGTTTTAAAATATCACTAAAAGTTTTGTCAGGACACTCCGACTTTAATTATTGGGAAGAAAATGTTCATTGTTGGTTTTACTGTGGAGGTAGTCATAACAACAAATGATGTCCATTTCTGTTCGGAAAATTACTTTTAAAATGTAATTAATTATAGTTCCTCGTTACTTCACCAAAAAATGTAATTTAATCACTAGCGGAGTTATTCCTAAATAAATGACTAATTAATGCGTAAAAAAAACAACCAAAAAAACAACGTCAAATATATGGCATATGCAGTTGAGAGATGTTTCATGAGAGCAGAGTTTGTATGTATATGTGTGGGTATGTGTTCATTTAATTATAATAATACAAATATTTTGATAAAAACAATATGAATTTACCATGACTGTATTTTGAACCCTGCTTCAGATAGCAAGCATTATTATTTTCTGTAAAACTGCATGCTTTTATCACCTCTATATATGTGTGTATATACCGTATATATGTATGTATGTATATGTATGTATGTATGTGTATATATATATATATATATATATATATATATATATACATATATGTATGTATGTATGTATGTATGTATATATATATATATATATATATATATATATAGGGCAGCACGGTGGAAGAGGGGTTAGTGCGTCTGCCTCACAATACGAAGGTCCTGAGTAGTCCTGGGTTCAATCCCGGGCTCGGGATCTTTCTGTGTGGAGTTTGCATGTTCTCCCCGTGACTGCGAGGGTTCCCTCCGGGTACTCCGGCTTCCTCCAACCTCCAAAGACATGCACCTGGGGATAGGTTGATTGGCAACACTAAATTGGCCCTAGTGTGTGAATGTTGTCTGTCTATCTGTGTTGGCCCTGCGATGAGGTGGCGACTTGTCCAGGGTGTACCCCGCCTTCCGCCCGATTGTAGCTGAGATAGGCTCCAGCACCCCCCGCGACCCCGAAGGGAATGAGCGGTAGAAAATGGATGGATGGATATATATATATATATATATATATGTATATATATATATATATATATGTATGTATGTATGTATGTATGTATGTATGTATGTATGTACGTATGTATGTATGTATAGGTAAACATTTTAAATTATGAGATAAAAAGTCGAAATTGTGGGATTATAAAATCGAAATTATGAGATGAATTGATATTATGAGATAAAAAAACTTAAAAATTAGATAGAAAGTCCAAAGTTATGAGATCCAAAAGTCATTAATATGGGATAAGTAGGTCCAAATTTTTAGATGAAAAAAAAGTCAAAACAATGAGATAAAACTTCAAAATTATGTAATTAGAACATTTTAATTATGAGATAAAATGTCATAATTATGAGATGAAAAAAATTCAAAATTAACAGTAAAAAGTCATAATTATGAGCTAAAATTCATAATTACTGGACCAAAAAGTCAAAATAATGACATAAAAAGTCTTGATTATGAGATAAAACGGCAAAATGATTATATGAAAAGCCATAATTATAAAATGAAAAATTAAATTTTTGAAATCAATTGAAATTATTAGATTAAATGTCATAATTATAAGATTAAAACAAGTCTAAAATATCAGATAAAAAGGCATAATCGTGGGATAAAATGCCATAATTATAAGATTAAAAAAAATCTAAATTAAGAGATAAAATTGAAATTATGAGATTAAAAGTCTAAATTGAGATACATCTTAAATTATGAGATACATCATAATTATAAGATAAAAAGTCATAATTTGAATCATACAATTATAACCTTTTATCTCATAATTTAAACTTTCTTTGCATCACATAATTATGACTTACCATAAGGGTATGTATATGTGTGTGTGTGTGTGTGTGTGTGTGTGTGTGTGTGTGTGTGTGTGTGTGTGTGTGTGTGTGTGTGTGTGTGTGTGTGTGTGTGTGTGTGTGTGTGTGTGTGTGTGTGTGTGTGTGTGTGTGTGTGTGTGTGTGTGTGTGTGTGAATATACAGGTAAAAGCCAGTAAATTAGAATATTTTGAAAAACTTGATTTATTTCAGTAATTTCATTCAAAAGGTGTAACTTGTACATTATATTTATTCATTGCACACAGACTGATGCATTCAAATGTTTATTTCATTTAATTTTGATGATTTGAAGTGGCAACAAATGAAAATCCAAAATTCCGTGTGTCACAAAATTAGAATATTGTGTAAGGGTTAAATTTTGAAGACACCTGGTGCCACAAACTAATCAGCTGATTAACTCAAAACACCTGCAAAGGGCTTTAAATGGTCTCTCAGTCCAGTTCTGAAGCCTACACAAACATGGGGAAGACTTCAGATTTGACAGCTGTCCAAAAGGCAACCATCGACACATTGCACAAGGAGGGAAAGACACAAAAGGTTATTGCTGAAGAGGCTGGCTGTTCTCAGAGCTCTGTGTCCAAACACATTAATGGAGAGGCAAAGGGAAGGAAAAACTGTGGTCAGAAAAAGTGTACAAGCGATAGGGTTCACCGCGCCCTGGTCAAGATTGTGAAAAAAAACCCATTCAAAAATGTGGGGGAGATTCAGAAGGAGTGGACAGCTGCTGGAGTCAGTGCTTCAAGATCCACCACCAAGAGACGCTTGAAAGACATGGGTTTCAACTGCCGCATACCTCGTGTCAAGCCACTGTTGACCAAGAAACAGCGCGAAAAGCGTCTCACCTGGGCTAAGGAAAAAAAGAGCTGGACTGCTGCTGAGTGGTCCAAAGTCATGTTTTCTGACGAAAGCAAATTTTGCATTTCCTTTGGAAATCGAGGTCCCAGAGTCTGGAGGAAGACAGGAGAGGCACAGGATCCACGTTGCCTGAAGTCTAGTGTAAAGTTTCCACCATCAGTGATGGTTTGGGGTGCCATGTCATCTGCTGGTGTCGGTCCACTCTGTTTCCTGAGATCCAGGGTCAACGCAGCCGTCTACCAGCAAGTTTTAGAGCACTTCATGCTTCCTGCTGCTGACCTGCTCTATGGAGATGGAGATTTCAAGTTCCAACAGGACTTGGCGCCTGCACACAGCGCAAAATCTACCCGTGCCTGGTTTACGGACCATGGTATTTCTGTTCTAAATTGGCCCGCCAACTCCCCTGACCTTAGCCCCATAGAAAATCTGTGGGGTATTGTGAAAAGGAAGATGCAGAATGCCAGACCCAAAAACGCAGAAGAGTTGAAGGCCACTATCAGAGCAACCTGGGCTCTCATAACACCTGAGCAGTGCCAGAAACTCATCGACTCCATGCCACGCCGCATTAACGCAGTAATTGAGGCAAAAGGAGCTCCAACCAAGTATTGAGTATTGTACATGCTCATATTTTTCATTTTCATACTTTTCAGTTGGCCAACATTTCTAAAAATCCCTTTTTTGTATTAGCCTTAAGTAATATTCAAATTTTGTGACACACGGAATTTTGGATTTTCATTTGTTGCCACTTCAAATCATCAAAATTAAATGAAATAAACATTTGAATGCATCAGTCTGTGTGCAATGAATAAATATAATGTACAAGTTACACCTTTTGAATGCAATTACTGAAATAAATCAAGTTTTTCAAAATATTCTAATTTAATGGCTTTTACCTGTGTATATATATATATATATATATATATATATATATATATATATATATATATATATATATATATATATATATATATGTATATATATGTATATATATATATATATGTATATACATATATATACTGTGTATATACATATATTCTAACGTATGAGAGTGATTGTTTTTTTTAAAATGGCGGGTGGGAGAAGTGCCGCTGTGTGTTGTGGTGTTGTGAAGGAGCAGCAACAGATGGTGGAGGAGGTGAAGTCACCATCATTAGGCACAATTTGTCCATCAGGAGCAGGAGCAAAGTTAGGGATGGCTCCATTCAACGTTTCATTAAATGTTGGAGCGCGTGTGAAGAAGGTCTGCTGGATGCTGGATGATGCTGGAGTGCTCGTGGGCGTCCATTGTGCTGCCTGCAGACAAAGAAGAAGTTCATCAGCAATGGCGGCGTTTGACTATTCACTGCCTCCGCCATTAAACACTCCAACACCTGCTCTCTCTCACTGCGCCTTTCAGTCGGCCTCCATCTTCGTTTGTCTTTTGTATGCAAACACGCTTCCCGTCTTGCAGGATGAACAAATGCTCTTCTAACGTGCCTCTTGTCTCCCGTCACAGGCTGCTGAACCGCAGGATGGAGTCCATGCTGGCGCCCTGGCATCGCAGCAAGTACTCGCATCGCCACAAGTACTCACATCGCAACAAGTACATACCGACGGTGGAAACCCCAAACGAACCCAGAACCTTTGCTCCACTGTCATGAGAGTGATGAATATTAATAATAATAACTCACTTTTTCCCACCGTTATTGCTGGGGTGTCCAAAGTGCGGACATTTTATCTCATAAGAGTAAACAGCAAAATTCATCAATATAAATGTATTCTCCTTATTCCGGCGTTTTTTTGTTTTTGTTTCCCGCCTTCTTCTCCCCATGTTTTCGTCCGATCGGAACCATTCAAGTGTTCCAAAATCCAACATGTTTCCCGGGTTGCAAACATTTCCGGATTACACGGAATTACCAGGAATTTCCCCGTTGAAAATGAATGGGAAATGTAAAAACTTTTACATATGCCACTTATCTCAACGGATTTGAACGGTTCCAAGGTCAAAATGCTCCTTGCTCTTGTTCGTCAACTGCTAGCGGGCTAACGTTAGCATGCTAACTTTTTTGGGATAATTTCCTGGTCGTACACCTTAGAGTCATAAAACTTGGTCCATGACACATGTTTATTGTTAGCGTGCTAATGTTAGAATGCTAACTTTTTTTTATGTAACTTGGTACTTGACATATGCTAACATTACCGTGCTAACTCTGTAGCTAATTTTGCCGTTGGAGACCTCAGAGTCACATGACTTGGTACAAGGCACGTGTTAAGTGTTAGCATGCTAACTTTTTTCTCTAATTTTGCAATTGTACACCCCAGAGTTAAAATAGGGTAGTACAGTGGTTATCAAACTTTTTCCACCAAGTACCACCTCGGAAAACACTTGGCTCTCAAAGCAACACCATAATGACCAATTTAAAATACAGTAGCATAGTAGGCCTAAGTTTTCATTAAAAACAAGGCAGAGGTTTTATTTAACGAGTATATTTGATATTGTTAGCCACTGTAACATTACACACAGTTTGAACAGTAACATTGTGTTTGAATATTTAATGAAGTGATTTTAGATGGATGGCTGGGCTCCATTTAGTACCACAGTTTGAGAATCACCGATTTTGTACATAACATATGCTAACATATGTCAAGTACTAAGTTATATGACTCTGGGGTATGCAATTGCAAAATTAGCACAAAACAATGTTAGCATAATAACATTAGCATGTTCACTTTTATAGCCGATGTCACTGTTTTAGAGCAGCGGTGTCCAAACTACTATAAATATTAATATATATAATGTTAGCATGCTAACGTTAGTATGTTAAAGTTAGCATGCTATCTTTTTTAGCCAATGTTGCATGGGTACGCCTCAGAGTTATATAACTTGGCATTTTAACTGTCGCAATGCTCACGTTAGCATTACACTGCGCCTTTAGCGTAGCGGCAAAATATGGATGTTTTGTCCTGGTAGATTGGCATATATTAATTTTTATGTACACAACTCTTTAATTCTTCTGTATGCAACCTTGGATAAAGTTTGGACACCCCTGTTTCCTGGCATGAAACACAAAAATAACAGACTTATTTTTAATATTATCATTATTATTAAAGGAAAACTTCAAATTTTTGGAATGTTGCCTATCTATCACAATCCCTATGACCGACTTGAACCATTTCATGCTAAAAAATAAAATAAATAAATAATAATAAATTAAAATTGTTTAACCTACAAAAGCAAAATGAATTAAATAATTTTTGCTGATTAATTTTACTGCGTAATATTGATAAAGCGTTTTGTCTGGGGTCGCAAAAAGTTACTGTAATTAAGTTAAATGCTTGAAATGATGAAAATATGCATATATTACACGTTATTATGAATGTTACTACATTACATACTGTATGTACTTACAGCATGTATTTAAAACCTTGATGGGTGTTTTTTAACCCATTACCTGTATTGTTGGACACCTCGTGCTAGCAGTTTTTTTACTCTTTAGAATGCACAGAAAAGGGAAAAACGTGTGTTCTTGTCTCACATAGGAAGTTTGATGGATGGGCAAAATTCCCCCCAAAAGTGCTGTTTACATTTCAGTATGATCATATTGACCAGAATATGAAAGTGTTTTTTCGGCCCGAGAGAAGAGTGTAAAAAGGTTTAAATAAATCTTGTATTTTGGGTAAGTCTTGATTTAAAATTAAAACCAACATGGCGTTTGCTTCACATTTGCCAGGCCTGTCAACTTCCTTTTTCCCTTGAAAATTACCAAATCGTGCACTTCTTTACTGATGTTAACGTAAATTTACTTCAGGTTTGCACAAAAAAATCGATTCACATCCAAATCGCGAGTTTTATTCATCCCGATTCAAAATCGATTCATAATTTTAAAAAAAATTGATTTGAAAAATGTTTTTGTATACATAAATATATATATATATTTTTTTTTTTTTTTTTTTTTTTTTTTTTTTTTTTTTTATTTATATATACACATACTGTCTATCTGTGTTGGCCCTGCGATGAGGTGGCAACTTGTCCAGGGTGTACACCGCCTACCGCCCGAATGCAGCTAAGATAGGCTCCAGCTCCCCCTGCGACCCCGAAAGGGACAAGCGGTAGAAAATGGATAGATATACTGTATATATACACATCCATCCATCCATTTTCTACGGCCTCTCCCTTTCGGGCCTATCTCAGCTGCATTCGTATTTATGTATGTATGTATATAGGTATGCATGTACTGTATATATGTATATGTATATAAATATGTATGTATATATGTATGTATATATATATCGCACACAATATGTATGTATGGATATATATATATATATATATATATATATATATATATGCATATACATATATGCATTGTGTTTGTTTGTTTATCTATATATATATATATATATATATATATACGAGAATCCATCTTTAAAATTACATTTTTAGGCTAACTCCTTGCAACCAGAAGGAGATTTTCTAACCTGTAATCTGTTTTAAAAGGTTTTGTTATAATTAGTAAACCAAATAATACAGAGTCTGTTTGATACGGGAATCATGTTAAATCAACAATCGATTCTGATTCGTTAGGTGCCCAAAGGTTCACACCCCTAATTTCCTGTGTTCAAACTTAAAAAAAAAATC
Source organism: Nerophis lumbriciformis (assembly GCF_033978685.3). Taxonomy (NCBI): domain Eukaryota; kingdom Metazoa; phylum Chordata; class Actinopteri; order Syngnathiformes; family Syngnathidae; genus Nerophis; species Nerophis lumbriciformis. The sequence goes on along the minus strand of NC_084567.2, from coordinate 19,440,263 downwards.
ATCTGGTTCTTGGAGCAGCAGAATAATGTCAGCTCATCGATAGTAAGGATGTGAATCTCACAACATCTCACGGTTCAATTCCATTCTGATTCTTGGGGTGACCGTTGGATTCAGAATCGATTCTCGATTTCGGAAATTTGGATTCAGAATCATAAAGAAAAAGAATCGCAATTCGGATGTGAATGGATTTCAAAAGACAGACCGTAATTTCAGCAGTAACGTGACCAAGGTGCTTGCACAAACTCTGGTGGAATTAATTTCCCTTTTGTCCCCCGTACAAATATGTGTCCCTATTTCATTGACAGGTATGGCATCCGCGGAGTAAAACTGCCCTCATTTTAACGCTGGTCTGTGTCTCAAGTCAGCTCCACAAAGTACAAATCCAAGCAAAGTTAAAAGAATATGACTTCTTTTTTTTCTTAATTTTAAGAAACATAATTTAACTGACACTGAAAACATGATTAAAACTACCATTTTCAAAAAGTAAACCAACACTTCAAATGTTCCTCATCAGCTTGACTTGAACTCAGAAGGTCCCTAATGGTAAATAATGTGAACTTTTTCACTTCTAATAAGATACTGCTATTAGAGACAGGCGTATTGGCCGATACTGATATTGATCTGATACAATATCAACAGGAAATATGCATCATTTTATTTTTATGGAATGTCAGAAAACGTTTGATCAAGTGAAAGGAGTCAAACAGAGAACAATGGTAGCTATGAAAAATACTAACATATTTATTATTAATTGTCCAGAATGGACGTATGCTGTCTTTAAGTTGAAGTGGAGTGGTAATTGTCGTTCGGTACCACCTAGTGGCCACAATATTTCATGACGCGAACCCGTTTGTTGCCTGATACTTTCTAATATGCTTCTGCCTTAGACACTTAGTGTGTGTAAGTAATGGGCAATTATAATTATTTGTATAATAATGTAATTTATATTGACAAATGTGCTGTTTTATTGTTCAATGATTATTTCGTATGTCTAGCTTGTGTGCTATTCTGTGCTTAGCTGTTGTGTAGCTGCTAGCTCCTATAGCGTAGCATATTTACCTCTTGTAATTGACTTTAGTAAAATAGAAGAAATGGTGTGCTTATTGGAGGACATCTAGGTGTTAACTGTCCAGCTCTGTGCAAGCAAACACGCCGCAGGGCTGCTTGTATCGCGCATGATATCGCACAAAAGTAAACACATGACATTGCACACAAATAAACACATGATGTCGCACACAAGTCAACACATGATGTTGCACACAAGTACCGGTAAACACGCCGCAGGGCTGCTTGTATCGCACACGATATCGCACACAAGTCAACACATGACATTGCACACAAGTAAACTCGCCGCAGGGCTGCTTGTATGGCACATGATATCGCACACAAGTCAACACATGTTGCACACGAGTAAACACGCCAGGGAGCAGTGGACAGTCATTTGTCTTGCCCTTAAAATTTATTTTTGCTGATATTGGACCAATATCGATATCGGATCGGGACCCCCTTACTGGTCATGTGACAGTCATGTGTTGCCAAATCATGCGACCAGGGGCATCTGGCAACTTTTTCTTGTGTCATTGGACACTTCTGGAGACTGTGATGTAAAATCATGTATCGTAGTATTTTAGACAACATTAAAAATGAAAAAAATAATAATAATCACAAATACATTTTTCAAGAGTATTTCAATTTGAAGTTGCTTGAAAAAATGTCTGTCCTCAGGGGGGTTTGACGGAAAATAATTGAGAACCACTTTTATGCTTCTAACAACTAAAAATATATTAGCTGAAAATTCAGCTAATTTCAGCTAATATATTATTTTAGCTGAAAATGTTGTCAAAAAGAGAAAAATTGACTTTCATTAGCATTCCAACGAATGCTAATATTGACAAGTCCGTGTCAGAGGTGTGTGACGTTACATATTGTTCATGTTAAATATGTTCATGTTAAATATGTTCTTAAGTTGAAAAGAGTCAACTTGACACTTTTTATTGAAGGAAAGAAAATGTAACCATTCAAAATCATCAAAACTGTGACATTTATCGAGTAGCACATTAACATATTTAGCTATTCTGACAAGTATGTCACTTCTGGCTTTTGATAGCACATTTAAGGCTGATTATCAGCAACATTTCCCATATTATAGTATTTGACATCTTATTAAAGCATTACACTTGTTAAACGGATTTAAAATGGGTTTAAATGCGCGTTTGGAAATGAGCTAGCTTTTATTTTATATTTTGCTAGAGTAGCTTGTATTCTATAAATCCATTAAACCATTGCATTTGTTGCACAGATTTGAAATTAGCTTTAATTGAGAATAATATGATTTTTGGAGACCTAGCTTACCTGACGCACAGCCATTTCAGTGATAGCGATATTTTACTAGCTTATTTTCTATGAATTAATTGAAATAATATAGGAAGAATAGTTTAAATATGATATTTGATACCTTATTAAAGCATTACAATTGTTAAATTGATGTAAAGTTTGATTTAATTGAGATAAATGCGCTTTTGGAAATGAGCTAGCTTACTTGACTTACTGCCATTTTTTGAGAGCGATATTTTGCTACAGTCGCTTGTTGTTGTCGCTATGAATTCATTGAATAAATATTGTAAGGATTGTTGTATTTTAATATTTGACAGTTTATTAAAGCATTACAATTGTTACATTGATTTAAAATGTATTTCAATTAGATTAATTGAGAAAAATATGATCTTGGAAATGAGCTAGCTACCCTTACACTGACATTTTGGTGATAGCAACAATTCACTGGCTTGTTTTCTATGAATTAATTGAAGAAATATACTAAGAATAATTGAATTATAATATTTGACACCTTATTAAAGTATTACAATTGTTGAATGGATTTAAAATGATCATCAATTGAGGAAAAAAATGCACTCTTGGAAATGAGCTAGCTTACTTCACATACTGACAGTTTGGTGATAGCGATATTTTGTTGCAGTAGTTTGTTTTCTATGAATTCATTGAAATAATATACTACTGTAGTAAGAATAGTTGGAGTGTAGTATTTGGCACCCTAATAAAGCATTAACATTGTTGTATTAGTTTAAAATTAGCTTTAATTGAGAAAAATATGATTTTGAAAATGAGCTAGCTTGCATTGCACTCTGCCATTTTGGTGATAGCGATATTACACTAGCTTGTTTTCTATGAATTCATGAAAGAAATATAGTAAAAATTGTTGAATTATAATATTTGACACCTTTTTAAAGTATTACAATCATTGATTGGATTTAAAATTAGCTTTAATTGAGGGGGGAAAAAGCGATTTTGGAAATGAGCTCGCTTACCTTACACTGTGCCATTTTGGTGATAGCAATATTTTGCTAGCTTGTTTTCTATGAATTAATTGAAGAAATATAGTAAGAATAGTAAATTATAATATTTCACACCTTTTTTTAAAGTATTACAATTATTGAATGGATTTAAAATTGGCTTTAATTGACAAAAAATGCGCTTTTGGAAATGAGCTGGCTTACCTGACACACTGCCATTTTGGTTATAGTGATTTTTTGCTAGCTTTTTTTCTATGACTATTGAAGAAATATTGTAAGAATAGTTTAATTTTAATATGTGGCACGTTATTAGAGAATTACAATTGTTAAATTGATTTAAAATTAGCTTTAATTTGGGAGATGAGCTAGCTTACGTCATATAGAGCCATTTTGCTTATAGCGATATTTTGTTACAGTAGTTTGTTTTCTATGAATTCATTGAAAGATAATACTGTACTGAGAATAGTAGGAGTGTAATATTTGACGCCCTGTTAAAGTTTTAAAATTGTTGTCTAGATTTTAAATTTAATTTAATTGAGAAAAATATGATTTTGGAAATGAGTTCGCTGACCTTACACTCTGCCATTTTGGTAACAGCGATATTTTGCTAGCTTGTTTTCTATGAATTAATTGAAGAAATATAGTAAGAATAGTTGAATTATAATATTTGACACCTTTTTTAAAGTAATTCAATTATTGAATGGATTTAAAATGAGCTTTAATTGAAAAAAAAATGCACTTTTGGAAATGAGCTTGCATACCTGACACACTGCCATTTTGGTTATAGTGATATTTTGCTAGCTTTTTTTCTATGACTCTATTGAAGAAATATTGTAAGAATAGTTTAATATTAATATGTGGCACGTTATTAGAGAATTACAATTGTTAAATTGATTTAAAATTAGCTTTAATTTTGGAGATGAGCTAGCTTACGTCACAGAGCCATTTTGCTGATAGCGATATTTTGTTACAGTAGTTTGTTTTCTATGAATTCATTGAAAGATAATACTGTACTAAGAATAGTAGGAGTGTAATATTTGACGCCCTGTTAAAGTATTACAATTGTTGTCTAGATTTTAAATTAGATTTGATTGAGAAAAATATAATTTTAAAAATGAGCTGCACTGTAAAAAAGAATCTGTAAGAAAACGGTCATCTACTGGCAGCTACGGCTGTAAAACAAGAACCATAAAATTAAAGTAAAACATTGTAAACCAAATAATGATCAAAAACATTATATTTATAGAAATTTTTATGAAACGTTTTGCGGAAAAATATCGTAATTTTACAGATTTTTGCTAAATTATTAAGATCAACCACCTTTAATAAAGTGACGATGCAAACAGTTCTGCAGAAAAATACCTTTATTCTACAGGATGGGTGTCAAACTCTGGCCCGCGGGCCAAAAATTGGCCCGCCGTGTAATTTCACTTGGCCCTTGGCTTCAAATTAACACTAAACCTGGCCCACCGATCCTCCCGAGAGTTTTCCTAACGCCCGCCCGTAGCGGGGGTGTATTTTGTAGCATCCCAGAAGAGTTAGTGCTGCAAAGGATTCTGGGTATTTGTTCTGTTGTGTTTGTGTTGTGTTACGGTGCGGAAGTTCTCCCGATATGTGTTTGTCATTCTTGTTTGGTGTGGATTCACAGTGTGGCGTATATTTCTAACAGTGTTAAAGTTTTATTTATACTGGCACCCTCAGTGTTACCTGTATCGCTGTTGATGAAGTATGCGTTGCATTCCCTCATGTGTGCGTACAGAAGCCGCACATTTCTTGTGACTGGGTCTGAACGATGTTAGAATGGATGAAAAGCAGACGTGACGATAGCTTGTAGAGTATGTTAAAGGTTCATTTGTTCAACCTTGGTCCGCGGCTTTGTTCAGTTTTAAATTTTGGCCCACTCTGTATTTGAGTTTGATACCCCTGTGTTAGATTGTTAGTATGGACATAGACTTTTATATAACAAGCTACATATTTAATGAAAGATAATTACTGTAATTTTACATGAATTTGAAAGTAATTTAAGAAAACAGAAAATGCTATGTATAATTAATTTGGTATTTTTCTGTAAAAAAAAATAGAAATATACATATTTTGTCATAACTGGCATATTACTTCAAATAACAGGCGGATTGTTTATTTACAGATAATGTCTTCAATTCTACAGTTTTATAAACTATTAAAAAAAATAGAAAAATTACAGTAGAAATTTAGAGTAAATTAATCATAAAAATAGGATTTTTTTTTTTACAGTGTGGCTTACCTTACACTCTGCCATTTTGGTGACAGCGATATTTTGCTAGCTTGTTTTCTATGAATTAATGGAAGAAATATAGTAAGAATAGTTGAATTATAATATTTGACACCTTATTAAAGCACTACAATTAATGCATGGATTTAAAATGAGCTTTAATAGAGAAAAAATGCACTTTTGGAAATGAGCTGTCATTTTGGTTATAGTGATATTTTGCTAGCTTGTTTTCTATGAATCCATTGAAGAAATAGGCCCTGCGATGAGGTGGCGACTTGTCCAGGGTGTACGCCGCCTTCCGCCCGATTGTAGCTGAGATAGGCTCCAGCGACCCTCCCGCGACCCCAAAAGGGACAAGCGGTAGAAAATGGATGGATGGATGGCATTGAAGAAATATTGTAAGAATAGTTTAATTTTAATATTTGACACCTTATTAAAGTATTAAAATCAGTGAATGGATTTAAAATTAGCTTTAATTCAGAAAAAATGTGCTTTCAGGAATGCGCTAGCTGAACCGACACATTGATCCTGCGGGCCAATATGCTCGACGAGTCACATGACTGTCACATGACAAACTCTACTAAATGTCTCATTAGGAACCTACTGAGTTCAAACCAAACAAACAAAAAAAATATCGGACACATTTGAACACTTTAAAAGAGTTCATATGGGTTAAAAGAACACTTAACTTCTTTCTTCGGAATGGTGTTTTTATGTTTTATGAATACTGTACAGGAATTATTGATAATTTTTCAACTGTACTTTCTATCAAACAGTGACTTTTCACGTCTTGTTAACGAGCGCACAGAACTTGTCGTTAGGAAGTAGGATGAACAAATGTTTAATCGAGAAAAAAAGGTTTTTAAGTTGACAAATCACTTTGTGCTGCATGGAGTTGATCTATTTTGTTCAGGTTGTTGCTTTCAGACCTAATCGAGTCTGGACCTGACAGTAACCGATCACCTGGTCAAGAAGGTCGACTTGGTCCACGTCTGATTTACTTGCTGATGTACAAAATGTTGATAACGTCTGTTTGAGCTCAGGTGGAATACTTTTGTCGGTACACTTCCAGAAGTACACGCCAGTAAGTAGTAGTACACTGAGTACAAAACAACATGGAACAGCAAACTAAAATATTTAGATTTAAGAAACTGTGGGAGGGGGGCTTGTACCGTAAATTCCGGACTATAAGCCGCAAGTTTTTTTTTGGCTGACGGCCATATTGCAAATAGTTTAAAAAAATACAAAAAAACAATTACACTGAAAAGGTGTGTTATTGTTTGTGCTATAGCGCCATCTTTTCCACAAGTTTTCTCACTGCAGGCGCTGCAGTTCCCTTCTGTTTAGACTGAGCTTTCAACCGGAAGTACAAGCGCCGTTCCGTCTTCTTGCCGTCCATAGCGTTCCTACTCGTACGAATTCTTCATTCATCGCTCCAAGCAACGTTTGTAAGTTTTACAATATGTGTGTGATGTCTGTAGGAGTGTTTTCATGCATTTTGTCCGTGCTTTCGTAATGTAAGGACGCTAATATGCTAACACGTTTACGAGTGTCTGTGTTAGTATTATTACCTTACATTGGCATTATTTTTGTATTGTTTCAGTTTCACAAATTCTTCAGTAAATTCACCAAAACGTCACCGTGGAGTTATTGAGTATGTCCAAGACATGACTTGTGTTTTGTTTGATCATCCGTTTTACTGCCGTGTTACAGACACCGTTTGGAAACAATTAAGGTATGTAAACAAACATTTACAGAATATTTCTGTGTAAATAACTCAATTCACAACGTATACATCCATGGCTTATAGTCCGGTGCGGGTAATATGCGGAAAATAAGATAAAGGGATCTCACAAAAAAATTGTGTTTATTTGGGTGAGAATTCCTGCCCTCAGGAAGTAAGTACACAGTAGATGTAGAGTTTGTTAAAGTACACTGACAGAAGTATTCCATTTGAGTCTTGATATCGTCCAAATATCCACTGGTTGTGTTTTGAATTATTGTGGTTTTCATGTTTAAGTAAATCAACTACTGTTGGAAAGTTGAGAAATTAAATGAATTTGACTTTTAATGTCTGCCAATGTTTCTTTTTGCCGAACAATATTTACTCACCAAAGATGCATTTGGATCAGCGACGTCCAAACCGCTTTTGAACTGGAGACTGAAGAGTCGAAAGACGGCGGACATTTTGATATTTCTCCTTTTCCAAAAAAGGCTAATCCAAAAAAAAGTTGCATCTCAGCTTTGTGGCTGACAAAAAAAAGGATTAATTTGTGTTATTATGATTTTCAATATTTCAACTTTTTCTTTGCTTTGTTGCTCCTTTTTTTATTTGTAGTATTATTTTTTGTTGTAGTTATTTTTTTGATCAAAAGTTTTTTTTAATTCAAGATATTTTCCAGAACATTTAACTAGAGATGTCCGATAATATCGGCCTGCCGACATTATTGGCCTGCCGATATTATCGGCCGATAAATGCTTTAAAATGTAATATCGGAAATTATCGGTATCGGTTTCAAAAAGTAAAATTAATGACTTATTAAAACGCCGCTGACAGGGAAGCAGTGGAAGCCGATGCCGTAGAAGTCCACACTCAAAGATAAAAACTGTATTTTAGTGTTACATTATTTCTTTCTTTCTTTAGTTTATTTCGAACATGAACACACTTACATCATAATACATCACACAATTTCATATCATTTCATTTTACATCATGCCCGAAAAGGAGTAGGAAGAAGCAAAGCTTATTTAATCCTACCCCTTTCCCACTTCAAGCGTTTACAAATATATAGAATCATTTACTGACCTTTTTATATAATAAAATAACATCTATGAATTAGTATACAACAGTTTTGTAATATGTAATTAATTAATTAATTCAGTCATTATTAACATACTGAGATGAAGAATATCTTATTTTCAATAAGGTTGAAAGTATTTCTCATAATTCTTCTTTTTTGTACTCTGTAAGCACTATTATTTTGAACAACCTCTTAAACTGGATCATATCAGTACAATTTTTAACTTCTTTACTTAATCCATTCCATAATTTAATTCCACATACTGATATGCTAAAAGTTTTAAGTGTTGTACGTGCATATAAATGTTTTAAATTATTTTTTCCTCTAAGATTATATTTCTCCTCTTTAGTTGAGAAGAATTGTTGTACATTCTTTGGTAGCAGGTTATAGTTTGCTTTGTACATCATTTTAGCTGTTTGCAATTTTACCAAATCACCAAACTTTAATATTTCTGACTTAATAAATAAAGGGTTTGTGTGTTCTCTATATCCAACATTATGTATTATTCTAACTGATCTTTTTTGTAACACGGTTAGCGAATGTAGCGCACATTTGTAGTTATTTCCCCATATTTCTGCACAATAACTCAGATATGGTAACACTAGCGAGCAGTATTTCATACAACTGTTTGTACTACATCATATTGTATTGTTTTTATACTTTTATATTTTTTCTTTTTCTTTTTGAAAAGCATGTTACATTTTAAAATTGTGGTGTTTTGGGGGGTCCAGAACGGGATCCCAAACTTCTCCACTGAGGGCCGCACACTTAAAAATCAAAGCATGCGGGGGACATTTTGATATGTTTCATCTTCAAACCCAAAACAATATATATATTTTTTTTTTACCTGTAGCGCTCCGCTCAAGTTGGATCTTAGGGATCCGGAAGGGTCTCAGTCTTACAAATGTTAAAAATAAGTCAGATTTTTTAATCAGTTTTTTTACTATTATTCAACGCTTAAATCTCAAGATCAACTTCAGGTCTATCTGCCAGTACAATAATAAAAATAATAATTAGATGTTCTGACCTTTTTGTTAAAGAAAACCCAGTTTTTATGGCAATCACAAAAAAATATGCAATATTTCTCCCCCCCCCCCCAAAAAAAAAAATATATATAAAAATATATATATTTGAAGTGGAATATTTGATGTGAAGTAATTGGAGCCTTAAATGGGTCAATAATTCATAACATTAATTTTGATTTCTTATTATTATTTTTTTATCAATGACCGTTTCTAAAAAACAAAAACAAACAAACAAAAAAAACACTAAAATTAATGTGGATGCAAAATGGTCCCACTCATTAAAGTGTTAAAAATCATTCTTTTTTTTTTACTTTCCACAGTTAAATATCTGGATCAACTTCGAATCTATCCGTCGATTCTAAGTTTTTACAATTGTGTATGTTGTTTTTGTTTATTTGTTTTATGCCCTTTTTGTCCTAGAAAACATTGGTACATATGGTACAATCACAAATATATGCAATATTTTCCACAAAAAATATCAAAAAGTGGAATATTTGCTGTGAAGTAATTGGAGCCTTCAGGTCAATAATTCATAACAATATTGATTTTATTTTTTTTAGAGCAATGAAAGTTTCTAAAAAAAAACTAAAGGCACATACAAAAGGCCCAATTCATAAAAGTCTTAAAAATAAGTCATACTCTCCAATTTTATTTTTTTTATAATATATTTTTTATTTCAACACTTAAGTCTCTCGATCAACTTCAGGTCTATCTGTCGACTATAAGTTTTATACTTTGTTTCTTTGATATTTGTTGGTTTTATGCCCTTATGTCCCTAAGAATTTTGGTGTATTATTTTTTAAACTGTCATTGCTCAAAAAAAAAATATATATATATATAAATAAATAAATAAATAATCATAATAATAATAATTATATATATATATATATATATATATATATATATATATATATATATATATATATATATATATATATATATATATATATATTATTTCAACACTTAAGTCTCTAGATCAGGGGTCGGCAACCCAAAATGGTGAAAGAGCCATATTGGACCAAAAATACAAAAACAAATCTGTCTGGAGACACAAAAAATTAAAAGCCTTATATATATATATATATATATATATACAGTCAAGAAAATAAGTATTTGAACACCCTGCTATTTTGCAAGTTCTCCCACTTAGAAATCATGGAGGGGTCTGAAATGTTCACGGTAGGTGCATGTCCACTGTATGAGAGATAACCTAAAAAGAAAAATCCAGAAATCACAATGTATGATTTTTTAACAATTTATTTGTGTGATACAGCTGAAAATAAGTATTTGAACACCTGTCTATCAGCTAGAATTCTGACCCTCAAAGACCTGTTAGTCCGCCTTTAAAAGACCTCCTCCACTCCACTGTATTATCCTGAATCAGATGCACCTGTGTGAGGTCGTTAGCTGCATAAATACACCTGTCTACCCCATACAATCAGTAAGACCCAAACATTCAGCATGGCTAAGAGCAAAGAGCTGTCCAAAGACACCAGAGACAAAATTGTACAACTCCACAAGGATGGAAAGGGCTATGGAGAAATTGCCAAGCAGCTTGGTGAAAAAAGGTCCACTGTTGGAGCAATCATTAGAAAATGGAAGAAGCTAAACATGACGGTCAATCTCAATCGGAGTGGAGCCCCATGCAAGATATCACCTCGTGGGGTCTCAATGATGCTAAGAAAGGTGAGGAATCAGCCCAGGACTACACGGCAGGACTTGGTCAATGACCTGAAAAGAGCTGGGACCACTGTTTCCATGGTCACTGTTGGTAATACACTAAGACATCATGCTTTGAAATCATGCATGGCACGGAAGGTTCCCCTGCTTAAACCAGCACATGTTAAGGCCCGTCTTAAGTTTGCCAATGACCATTTGGATGATCCAGAGGAGTCATGGGAGAAAGTTTTGTGGACAGATGAGACCAAAATTGACCTTTTTGGTCATAATTCCACTGTGCGTGTTTGGAGGAAGAAGAATGATGCGTAGCATCCCAAGAACACCACATCTACTGTGAAGCATGGGGGTGGTAGCATCATGCTTTGGGGCTGATTTTCTGCTCATGGGTCAGGACGACTGTACTGTATTAAGTAGAGGATGACTGCAGCCATGTTTTGTGAGATTTTGGCCAAAAACCTCCTTCCCTCAGTCAGATCATTGAAGATGAGTCATGGCTGGATCTTCCAACATGACAATGACCCAAAGCACACAGCCAGGAAAACCAAGAAGTGGCTTTGTAAGAACCATATCAAGGTTCTGGAGTGGCCTAGCCAGTCTCCAGACCTAAATCCAATTGAAAATCTTTGGAGGGAGCTGAGTCTGTTACTCAGCGACAGCCCAGAAACCTGACTGATCTAGAGAAGATCTGTGTGGAGGAGTGGGCCAAAATCCCTCCTGTAGTCTGTGCAAACCTGGTGAAGAACTACAGGAAACGTTTGAACTCTGTAATTGCAAACAAAGGCTACTCTACCAAATATTAATGTTGGTGTTCAAATACTTATTTTCACCTGTATCACACAAATAAATTGTTAAAAAATCATAGATTGAGATTTCTGGATTTTTCTTTTTAGGTTATCTCTCATACAGTGGACATGCACCTACCATGAAAATTTCAGACCCCTCCATGATTTCTAAGTGGGAGAACTTGCAAAATAGCAGGGTGTTCAAATACTTATTTTCTTGACTGTATATATAGATAGATAGTGTGTCATGAGATATAAATTGAATTAAGAGGACTTAAAGGAAACTAAATGCCCTCAAATATACCTACAAATGAGGCATAATGTTGCAATATGTACATAGAGCTAGCCTAAATAGCATGTTAGCATCGATCAGCTTGCAGTCATGCAGTGACCAAATATGTCTGATTAGCACTCCACACAAGTCAATAACATCAACAAAACTCACCTTTGTGCATTCACGCACAACGTTAAAGGTTTGGTGGACAAAATGAGACAGAAAAAGAAGTGGCATTAAACACGTTCTAGAAAGTCGGAGAACGTTATACATGTAAACAAACTACGGTGAGTTCAAGGACCGCCAAAATTAGTAGGACAAAACCGCGCTCGCCAAATACTCGAATCAGTGAAGCATGTTTAATATAAACAGTGTGCTTTATAACAATTAGGGAGATTTGTGTCATGTTTGTCCTCCTACAGAAACCATATTAAAACAAAAAATATGTTTTTTTCCCCTCATCTTTTTTTCATTTTTCATGCATTTTTGAAAAAGATCCAGAGAGCCACTAGGGCAGCGCTAAAGAGCCGCATGCGGCTCTAGAGCCGCAGGTTGCCGACCCCCGCTCTAGATCAACTTCAGGTCTATCTGTCGATTATAAGTTTTATACTTTGTTTCTTTTATATTTGTTGGTTTTATGCCCTTCTGTCCCTAAGAATTGTTGTTGTTGTTTTTTAAACTGTCATTGCTCAAAAAAAAAATAGTATTATTATTTCTTTATTTTTATTTTTTATTTTGGTTAATTTTTTTATTTTTTATTTTATTTTTTATTTTTTTGAGTATTCATCCATCCATTTTCTACCGCTTGTCCCTTTTGGGGTCACGGGGGGTGCTGGAGCCTATCTCAGCTGCATTCGGGCGGAAGGCGGGTTGCACCCTGGACAAGTCGCCATCTCATCACAGGGCCAACACAGATAGACAGACAACATTCACACTCACATTCACACACTAGGGCCAATTTAGTGTTGCCAATCAACCTATCCCCAGGTGCATGTTTTTGGAGGTGGGAGGAAGCCGGAGTACCTGGAGGGAACCCACGCAGTCACAGGGAGAACATGCAAACTCCACACAGAAAGATCCAGAGCACATGCACTAACTCCTGTTCGACCGTGCTGCCCTTTTTTTTTTTTTGAGCAATGACAGTTTAAAAAAAAATACACAAAAATTCTTAGGGACATAAGGGCATACAACCACCAAATATAAAAGAAACAAAGTATAAAACTTATAATCGACAGATAGACCTGAAGATGATCTAGAGACTTAAGTGTTGAAATAAAAACAAAACGTTTTAAATAAAAATAAAAATGGAGAGTATGACTTATTTTCAGAGTTGTCTGATAATGGCTTTTTTGCCGATATCCGATATTCCGATATTGTCTTAATTACCGATTCCGATATCAACCGATATTGATATATACAGTTGTGGAATTAACACATTATGATGCCTAATTTTGTTGTGATGCTCCGCTGGATGCATTAAACAAAGTAACAAGGTTTTCCAAAATAAGAGAACAACTTCAACTCCAGTTATGGAAAAAAGTGCCAACATGGCACTGCCATATTTATTATTGAAGTCACAAAGTGCATTATTTTTTTTAACATGCCTCAAAACAGCATCTTGGAATTTGGGACATGCTCTCCCTGAGATAATCCTAATACCCACTACAACTATGGGAAATACTATACTTTGACTTTCACAAAGTGCATTATTTTTTTTTTTTTTTAAATATGCCTCAAAACAACAGCTCCAAAAACAATGAAGGCACACAGCTTCAGTCCAGAGTATACTAGAGTAATAAAGTAAACAATAACATAGTCCTCCTTTAGTGCAAGACTGCCTGGTATACTGTATAACAGGAAATTATAAACTGGGCTCAATCTGCCCTGCTCTAACAGATTCGCAAATGTGCTGCAAGCTAGTGGTGAGTGCTTGAAGTGGCCTAGCAGTCAGCCAGAGCTTCTGAAATGCTGCGTTGAGACAGGGCACCTCTGTTCACTGCAAGCTGCTTTCGGTGTTTGCTTTTCATCCATCTTCTGCTTGTATTCATCGTGTATCTCCTTATGACTCTTGAAGAGGTGGGAGATCAAATTGCTCGTATTAAAGGAAGACGTCTTGGTTCCTCCTCGCATAACCAACCTTTTGCAGTAATTGCAAATTGCCAGTTTTTTATCCGTGAGACACACTTTAAAATAATCCCAAACCATAGACATGGTGTCATTAGTCAGTCACCGAGCGAGCTCGCTTGTTAGCCACGGCTACAGCACCGGCAACAACACATCATGCAGTCGTTAACTCCTGTGTCGTGTGTGGGAGAGGGGTTAGGGGAGGGGCTGCTGACTGGAAGACGCAACTGCTCTGTACTGCTCCCTACGTCCGTGTTTTACCGAATATGTACCGCTCCGTACAGCGGTGTTTTAAAAAGTCATTAATTTTACTTTTTGAAACCGATACCGACAATTTCCGATCTTACATTTTAAAGCATTTATCGGCCGATAATATGACATCTCTATTTTTTTTTATAATTCATATTTTTATATTGACTTATTATACTTTTTTCTTTTTTTTTTTGAACACTTAAGTCTCTAGAGCAATTTCAGGTTTATCTGTCGATTATAAATTTTATACTTTGTTTCTTTTATATCTGTTTTTTTTATGCCATTTTGTCATATAAAAATGTGTTTTTTTTATGGCAAAAACACAAAATATGCAATGTTTTCCCACAAAAAAATATCTAAAAGTGGAATATTTAATGTGAAGTAATTGCAGCCTTAAATAGGTCAATAATTTATAGCAACATTGATTTAAATTTTTTAAGCAATGACCATTTCCAAAGATAAAATCCCACTAAAATACTTGTGGATCCAAAAGGGCCCCGCTATTAAAAGTCTTGATCAACTTCAGGTTTATCCGTCAATTATAAGTTTATAATAATTTCTAATGCTATTTGTTGTTTGTTGTATGCCCTTTTAGTCGAATAAAACTTTTTTTTTTTTATATGGCTAACACACAAAATATGCAATATTTTCCCCTAATTTTGATGTGAAGTAATTGAAGCCTGAAATAGGTCAATAATTCACAACAACATGATTTTATTTAATTATTATTTTCTGAACAACAACAAAAAAATCCTATTAAAAGGAT
>NC_084567.2:19402500-19420000 GCF_033978685.3 Nerophis lumbriciformis | reverse complement strand
AGCTGTCTCTCAGCTAAAAGTTCGGGTTACGAGCCTCCCCACTGATTGTTGGCATAGCGAAAGTCACATTGAACCCTGTAAGATCCGACCAATACATCCGATCTTACTCGTTAGCATTGGCTTGAAGCTAGAGATGGACATTGATTGATTGAAACATAACTTTGTTTTTCCAAGAGTTCCCAAGTTTACGAGATTTTCAGCATACGAACAATCTCTTGGCTACAAGATCGGGTTACGAGCCTACGCCCTGCGAGTTGGCGTAACAAAAGTCACAGTGGACCCCGTAAGATCCGAGCAACACATCCGATCTTACTCGCTAGCATTAGCTTAAAGCTAGAGATGGACGTAACTTTGTTTTTCCAAGAGTTCCCAGGTTTAACTGTCTCTGGGCTAAAAGTCCGGGTTATCGGCCTGCCCACCGTTAGTTTGCGTAGCGAAAGTCACAGTGAACCCCGTAAGATACGACCAACACATCCGATCTTACTCGCGAGCATTAGCTTAAAGCTAGAGATGGACGTAACTTTGTTTTTCCAATAGTTCCCAAGTTTACGAGATTTTCTTGACTAAAAGTTTGGGTTACGAGCCTCCCCACTGCTATTTGGCGTAGCGAAAGTCACAGTGAACGCTGTAAGATCCGACAAAAACATCCGGTTTAAATGTTAGCATTAGCTTAAAGCTAAAAATGGATATATATGCAAATATGCAATGCAAAATGCAACATAAAGGCAGCATTTTGTTTATGGGGTCCTGAAAAACAAAATGTTTGTTTGGTGTTGATGTATTAGCGTTCTTACCAACATTATTGGGAATATGCTGACTAAGATGTAAACATAAATATTTGTGTAATCCCTTAAGATAAAAGTAATATTGTGTGCATGTAAACGTGGTCATTATTGGAGCTTGTTTGTGAGCTATTGGTGGGCGGACCAACGCAAGTATCGATAGCATACTACCAAGGGTAATCGATACTACCCTTGGTAGTATCGATTTAGATACTGCTGTGGATATTAGTATGATTATTCATTGTTCACAAAGTGAAGGAGTATGTTGTTGTTGGGGATTTGAATGAGTGCCAATATGATTAGTTTTCTACAGCGGTGGTCTGCGAAGAAGTCTGCAAATATATGCAGTATCATTGTTGATGTTTGTGCAATCTGGGCAAAAAAAGTTACATTTACTTGTTAAATAAAACCCCTGCCTTGTTTTTGACCAATACTTAGGCCTACGTTGCTACTGTATTTTAATTATGGTGTTTTCTAAAGTTTGAGAACCACAGTTTGATGGTTAATGAATTGGAGATACTTTTTTTTGTTGGAAACGTGTAGATTTTAGGTTTGTTGTTTTAGAAAAGATTTGGTGAAATTGTAAAAAATGTCATCAAGATGAAGAAAGAATTGGCATCAGATGGATACAACGTGTTATGTGTACATGTTTGACGCTTCAAGGAAACTCAAGCAAACTTCTTTGTCCTGCTCTGTAAGTCAAACTCTCCCATAAAGACGAGCCGAGATGACGCTCGTGGACTTTGTGGTCGCAGACCTCGCAAACAGTCTCAGGCGGAGGCGCAGGCCCCACCCCACCCCTCACACACAGGCCCTCTTGGCGTGTAGCATCTCGATGAGCAGGTTGTTGCAGGGCACCTCGCCGCTCAGGTGCATGTAGCACAAGTAGTCCTCCGCCTGCATGCTGAGCGAGCGCAGCTCGGGCAGTCGGACCAGCAGCTGGCTGAACTTCTCCTGGTACTGAGGGTAGGCGGCCATGGTGTACTCCAGCAGGGCCCCGTTCACCTGCTCCTGCACGCCCTCCACAAATGCCTGGTTTTCCAGCAGCTTCACATCTGCAGACAAACGAGTGTTGTGATACAAAAGTGGCGATTCGGATTGTTATAGTTTCTTTTTTTTTAATCAAGAAAGCAATCACTAGTATAAGATAAAGGTCAGAATCATTTTATTTACACAAATAGTACTCAATTGGTGGGAATTATTCCAAAATGTTGGCTATAATTGTATTTATTATATTGATTCTTGCTCAACTCCATTTTAAATCAATAGATAATTTTCAACAATCGATTAAAAAAATATAAATAAATAAATAAATTAAAAAAAAATATATATATATATATATATCCATCCATCCATCCATTTTCTACCGCTTATTCCCATTGGGGTCACGGGGGGCACTGGAGCCTATCTCAGCTACAATCGGGCGAAAGGCGGGGTACACCCTGGACAAGTCGCCACCTCATCGCAGGGCCAACACAGATAGACAGACAACATTCACACTCACATTCACACACTAGGGCCAATTTAGTGTTGCCAATCAACTTATCCCCAGGTGCATGTCTTTGGAAGTGGGAGGAAGCCGGAGTACCCGGAGGGAACCCACGCAGTCACGGGGAGGACATGCAAACTCCACACAGAAAGATCCCGAGCCCGGGATTGAACCCAAGACTACTCAGGACCTTCGTATTGTGAGGCAGATGCACTAACCCCTCTGCCACCGTGAAGCCCTATATATATATATATATATATATATATATATATATATATATATATATATATATATATATATATATATATATATATGTATATATATCTATACACACATATATATATATATAATATTTTATTTTTTAAATTATTTTTATTTTTAATTTTTTTTAATTTTTTTGTGATGTTTAAAATAAATAAGTAAAATACCCTTAGGAGTGCATGAAAAATTTGATTCACATCTGAATTGTGACTCTTATTCATTGTGTGTAGACATATATACATATGTATACATATACTGTATATACATACATATATACATGAATGAATTAAGTTTATTTCGGTCATATAATCAACCATCAACCATTTTGTGTGACCAGTTTAACAGTACAGATTATACATATTTGACAATCATACACATTTACACACAAAAAGAAAAGAAAAAGAATGACCGAAAAAGGAATAGGCTGAAGCCAAAGCTTATATTTGCCTATCCTATACATTCACTAAAAATTAGATTGCCTGGAACATCGTTAAAAAAATCAATGGGATGAAAGTAATCGTTGCTATATTTTATAATTTTCTATTATTTCACCTTTCAAGGTTTTCTTAAACCTTAACAAAGAACTACATGTCTTCAGCTCATCACTGAGCTTTTTTCACCATTTAACTCCTAAAACTGAAATACATTTGTATTTTATATTCGTTCTTACTTTACCTATTTCAAAAATCAATACCCCCCGTAAATTATAGTTTTCTCCTCTTAATTGAAATAACCTAAGAATACAAGCTGGAAGGCTGTTGTTCTTTACTCGAAACATAATTTCCATTGTTTTTAAAAACACAATATCTGAAAATGTTAACACATTAGAACTTATCAATAATGGATTGGTATGTTCATAGTAGCACACTTTGTGTATTATTCTAATGACCCTTTTTTAAAGTTTAATTATTGGGTCTTTGTTTGTTTTATAAACATTTCCCCAAACTTCAACACAATATGTTAAATATGGAAAAATAAAAGAATAATATAACATATGTGGTAACCTGAAATTTCCTTGCTCATTTCTGTTGTTGTCTGCACACCATGTTCACTCTCTCTCTCGTCCACAGTATGGAGTGCAGCTGGCGCAAGGCAGCAGCACACACCTGACTTAGATTAGAAGCAGCCTATTTAACCTGACTGCTGACGGCCTGTGAGCGCTGGAACTTTGTTACTGCTTGCAACCTGTTGATCTTGCCAGAGAACTCACTAGTTCGTCGTGTGCCATTCTTATCAGGTTTGCCTGTATTTTTCCTAGCGTTTTCATTTTGTACTTTGTTTATCTATTTACTTCTTTCATGAAGTATTTTTCCTAGCCTTGTCTAGCCTTTTGCATTTTGTACTTTGTTTATCTATTTACTTCTTTCATGAAGTATGTTTTCCTAGCCTTGTCTAGCGTTTTTAGTTTGTACTTTATTTTTATATTAACTTCTTTCATGAAGTATTTTTCCTAGCCTTGTCTAGCGCTTTTAGTTTTGTGTGTTATTTCTCTAAGTAGTTTTTTACATGGTGTGTTTTGTTGTGTTTACCACCATCGCCTTTATTTTGCTACTTTGTGCTTCCTCCTAAATAAAAGGAAGAACTATTGTACACAATACGTCTCTGCATCCTTGGGATCCACCCCACCAATTCCTAACATATGCAGACATGTCTTATTCAGCAAGTGTCTTACTTTATACAGAATAGCAATGGATTTGGATATTTTTCCCTTTATATATTCAATATGCGGTTTCCAACATAATTTATGATCAATTATTATTCCCAAGAATTTAGTTTCATATACCGTATATTACCAAATAAACGCCCTTGTGCAAATAACCGCCCATGTCCTAATAGCCGCCCGGGGTCTGACCCCATTTTGTGAAATAAACGCCTCTTCCTAATAAACGCCTATGTCCAAATAGCCGCCCATGGGCTGTTATTTGCATAATTTAGATTAAAATCATATTGACTTCATTAAACCCAATTTATAAGCTAAAAGGAAAAGCAAAGGTGCAATAATTCTGGTCATTACGGTAACAGCAGACGTTACGTGGGGTTTCTGGGTAATCAACATATTGCAATGGGTGACCGCATATAGCGTAACACACACTCAACGACAACAACAAACCCACGAGGAAAAGTTTCAACATGGCAAGCAACAGCAGCAGTGAGTTGAATGAACAGGATACCGGTACACCACAACTGATGGACGGGAATACTTTAAGGGGGAAGAACAGAAAGTTTGACTTAAAGTTCAAGCTAGCGGTTGTGAAGTATGCGGAGCAGAATTCTGGTTTGGCAGCGGCCAGGCAGTTTAACGTTGACCCAAAACGTGTACGAGAATGGAAACAAAAAAAGGGAGAACTACAATCTCAGTCGGCAATCGATGGAAAACGGGCTCGCTTATCTGGTGGAGGTAGGAAGAAAGTGAGCGACGAGCTTGATGCTAATTTGTGTCAGTGGATACATCACGTTTGTGGACTGAACCACCGTGTGTCCCGCAAAATGATCCGCATTAAGGCAAAGGACAGTGACAGTATTATTGTTCTGTTTTGATGGTGGGTTTTATACTTGAGTACTTGGTACCATAATTTTATTTTTCCCGGTAGGCTGCTTTATTTAAAAAGTTTATTTTTAGTATTTGTATTATATTTGACAATTGTTGCACTACTGTCATGTTAGGCCTTGTTGATCTCTTGTCTTTTGATAGTCTTGTTTTTTTGTTTGTGTGTTTACATTAGCTTTTACATTTAAAGTTTTTAGTACGAAAAAAAATACTGGACACTAACCATTGTAACCAAATAATGGCCTGGTGCAGGCTGGTGCAAAAATAAATAAAAGCCTTGTGCAAATAACCGCCCATGTCCTAATAGCCGCCCGGGGTCTGACCCCATATTGTGAAATAAACGCCCGGGCTACTATTTGGTAATATAAATAAATAAATAAATGATAAATGGGTTGTACTTGTATAGCGCTTTTCTACCTTCAAGGTACTCAAAGCGCTTTGACACTACTTCCACATTTACCCATTCACACACACATTCACACACTGATGGAGGGAGCTGCCATGCAAGGCGCTAACCAGCACCCATCAGGAGCAAGGGTGAAGTGTCTTGCTCAGGACACAACGGACATGACGAGGTTGGTACTAGGTGGGGATTGAACCAGGGACCCTCGGGTCGCGCACAGCCATTCTTCCACTGCGCCACGCCGTCCCATATATACGGTACTCTATCAATTTCCACTTGATTTAATTTTAATTTTGCTTCACAATTTGTCCTTGCACCACTAAACACCATAAATTGAGTTTTCTTATCATTTAATGATACCTTATTAATATCAAACCATTTTTTTAGCTGAATCAACTCAACCTCTATTATCCTCAACACTTCAAGTCTTCTCCTGAACAATATACATTTGTATCATCTGCAAACATAATACATTTCAATTTATTAGATACTGAACAAATATCATTTAAATAAAGTATAAATAACGTAGGTCCCAATACCGAGCCTTGTGGAACCCCACAAGTTACTCTTC
The DNA here is from genome assembly GCF_033978685.3 of Nerophis lumbriciformis. Classification (NCBI taxonomy): domain Eukaryota; kingdom Metazoa; phylum Chordata; class Actinopteri; order Syngnathiformes; family Syngnathidae; genus Nerophis; species Nerophis lumbriciformis. The sequence continues at coordinate 19,413,946 of NC_084567.2, read as the reverse complement.
TTGGCAGTGATTTAGTCTTACTAATTTCCACATATTGAGATATATTACTTAAATAACTACTTAACCACTGTTGTGAAACACCTCTTATGCCATAGTTTTCCAATTTTTGCAGAAGTAAGGAATGATTGATTGTGTCAAAAGCTTTACATAAGTCAATAAATACTCCAACGGTGTGTTGCTTTTTTTTCTATTGCTGTAGCTATGTTTTCTACAAAGTCCATCACTGCTAGGGATGTAGATCGATTACTCCTGAACCCATACTGATGGTCATTCAGTAGCTCATGTTTGTCAATGAACTTTTCATTTTGTCAGGAAACGTTCCAGTTGATAAAGATGCGGCTTCAGGACACAGTTCATCACTTCTTTAACAAGTGACATATCCACGTTGTTACCATCGACAGATTTTTAATTTTTAAACTTTCTGACCACTTCGAACACATCACTTTCACAAACTCCACCAAGAAATATAGGATTTTTAATGTCAGATACACGCTTTAACTTTTTGTCATCATTCATATTAAAATTAATATTTGAATTCCTCAGCTATTTCTTCTATATTTTCAATAACTGAGTTGTCATCTTTTACCAGATAAGCTGTAAAATCCTTTTTGCTAGATTTTGTATTCATAGTATTAAGCACATTCCAAGTTTCAATTATATTATTTTTATGTTTATGCAGCAATTGTTCATAATAGTTTTTTTTGTTGCAGCCTCATGATACATGTCAATCTGTTTTTATACTTTTTATATTTGTCCTCATTTTCCTTTGTTCAATGCGTAATCAATTCCTTGTAAAGCCAATTTTCTTTTCACAGGCTTTTACTAAACCCTTTGTTTTCCATGGTTTCTCCCTCTTTTTAGTAATTTGCTTGTATTCTCTCAATGGACAATGAATCATTAGTATCCTCCACAAAAACATTTTTCCAATCCTGATTTAAAAGTTTAGCCCTGAATGCTTTAACTGCTTCTGGGGATTTTATTCTAACAAAGTTATTTATTTGTCTTTTTGTTTGTAAGTTTCGCTCCTTGTTCATTTGGATCACTGTAAAGACAGGCAAGTGATCACTTACATCAGTCACTAAGAGTCCACTTTTTCTCTTCCCATCAAATACATTTATAAAAATATTGTCAATCAGTGTTAAGCTGTCTTTTGCTATTCTGCTAGGTTTTACAATTAGTGGAAAGAAACTCAAGCTAAACATAAGATGAACAAAATCATTGGTTTTCATGTGATCATAACATTTCATCAAATCAATGTTGAAGTCACCACAAATCAAGATCACCTTATCATTATGTCTTTCATATAACTCAAAAATTGCCTTATTAAATTGATCAATGCATGTTCCTGGAGTTCTATAAATACAACTAATTAATATGTTTTTGGATCTTTCAACACTGATTTCAATAGTTACACATTCCATCAGATTGTCAATGGCAGTTGTCATGTCAGCAATCAGCCTACATTTGAGAGAGGACATCACAAACAATACAACACCTCCTCCCCTTTTGTTCATCCTGTTTTGCCAAAACATTTCATATCCCTCTAATCCATGGGTGTCAAACTCTGGCCAAAATTGGCCCGCAAAGTCATTTCACTTGGCCCTTGAGGCAGTATCAAATCAACACTAGAGCTGGCCCACAGATTATATACAGCGGCGGTGCCGCGGTAACACCGCATTCACCGCTAATTCTCATACTTGCCAACCCTCCCGGGAGACTCCCAAATTTCAGTGCCCCTCCCAAAAATTGTCACGTCTGCTTTTCATCCAGTCCAACGAGTGCTGGCCCAGTCACATAATATGTGCGGCTTTTGCACGCACACACAAGTGAATGCAACGCATACTTGATCAACAGCGATACAGGTTACACTGAGGGTGGCCGTATAAACAACTTTAACACTGTTAGAAATATATGTCACACTGTGAACCCACACCAAACAAGAATGACAAACACATTTCGGGAGAACATCCGCACCGTAACACAACACAAACACAACAGAACAAATACCCAGAACCCTTTGCACACTAACTCTTACGGGACGCTACAAGGTGTGTGTGTGTGTGTGTGTGTGTGTGTGTGTGTGTGTGTGTGTGTGTGTGTGTGTGTGTGTGTGTGTGTGTGTGTGTGTGTGTGTTGTGTTTATGTTGTGTTACGGTGCAGATGTTCTCCCAAAATGTGTTTTGTCATTCTTGTTTGCCGTGGATTCACAGTGTGGCGTATATTTCTAACAGTGTCAAAGTTTTTTATACGGCCACCCTCAGTGTAACCTGTATCGCTGTTGATCAAGTATGCGTTGCATTCACGTGTGTGTGCGTACAGAAGCCGCACATATCTTGTGACTGGGCCGGCACGTTGTTAGAATTAGAATGGATGAAAAGCGGACGTGACGACAGCTCGTAGAGGACGTTAAAGGCAGTGCCTTTAAGGCAGGCCCCCAAGACTGTGGTCCGGGTGGACTACGAGATATAATGACTGATGAACACCTTTGTTCGATAATGAAGGTTGCCTCAGCTCAAAGCCTGAGCCCCGACATTAATGAACTAGCATCCAAGAAAAGATGCCAGGTATCTGGCTTGGGCACATCAGATTAGATCAGTGTGTTGCAAACTGAGCAGTTTAAAGTCCTAAATGGTTGGTTTATTCATTGTTATTTTATTTTCAAATGTATTAGCCTGTGGAAAAAGTTAATGTTGATATTTACCTCAGAAGGCTGCAAATAGAAAAGAGGCATTCAATTTTTATTTAAATTGTATTTGATATGCCATTGATATTTTTTAATTATTATTATTATTATTATTTGAAACTCGATTTTGCATGTCACTATAAAGTTATATAAGCCTTGCTTGTTCAATATTCAATGCAAAACTTGTTTGGGTCCCTATTAAAAGGTTAATTTGTTCAAACTTGGCCCGCGGCTTTGTTCAGTTTTAAATTTTGGCCCACTCTGTATTTGAGTTTGACACCCCTGCTCTAATCCATCCAGTAATTCCTTACTATCACTCAACCAAGTCTCTGAAATTGCTATTATGGTAAACCTTTGCTGTATTGGTTTAAGATACTCTTTAATTTAGGAAAAGTTACTGTAAAGACTCCTGCTATTGAAATGAATCACTGAAAAGCCTTTCATTTTAACATTTGAATTAAACTATTCTTCAGTATAATACTCACAGTCCACATTATAGTTCTGATAGAAGTGAATATCTGGGTCAATGTTATTTTCTAACTCATAGCATTTATGATCATGAAAGTCAAAAGACTTGAATTTTGTGCAGCTCATTTGTTCTTCTATCACGTTCGTTGCACACACTGTCTCTCTGCACACAGTACAGAGCCAACAAGGAACATTTACCCACTATTTCACTTCTTTTTCATGATCATCTTTTTCATTTATATTGTTCAAGGTCCTTCAAGTCTCTCACCACTAATACCCTTGCTTGTTCTGGTATGCCATTCAATCTGATCATTACTTTACAGTTCCTTGTCCATGTGTCCTGGAGTCGCTTTCCCTTTTTCAAGATCCTGGCTTGCCTTGCAATTTCTGCGTTTCTCTTTGTGAGATGCTCATACATGCTCATACACTCCTGTGCCTTTCAATTTTTTTCCCAGCTTAAGCATTTCAATTTTATGTTTTCTACTCACAAAACAGATGATGATGTTGGATCTGTTGTTTTGTTTCAGTGGAATGTTTCAGCTATACTTGAACTGCATACAGGAATTCCTTTGTTGTTGAAGAAGTTGATGTCTTGCTGCTCAAGCATATGCAATTCACCTCTTGGTGCATCTTCTCCCTCCTTGTCCCCCGCTGTGATCCGTGCATAGGAGCGGTGGCTTGTCTCAAGCCCAGAAATCACCAGGTCATCCATCCTGGAGTACTGCTCTAGATCTTCTACTCTTCTTTCAAGCTCTTCAATCTTCTTGTCTTTGATTATTGCCTTCAGCTGCTTAAGTTCATCAATTAAATCCAGAAGGCCCATTTGCTGTTTTACTACTTTGCTCAGTTCCTCTGACATGAAATTCAGAGACTTTTTCACCTCTTCCATTTCTTCTGCTAACTTCTCAGTCGCCATTCTTTAGTGATGAAAGTACTTTCAGAATTCAGGTGATCTTTCAGAATACTTTCAGATTCCAGGCAATCCAGTATTGATGGCGTGTCAGTGCATTGAAGCACATGTCATCAAAAAGTCTCCAACAAGTCCAAAATCACAAAAATGATGCAGCATTTTGATGTTTATCTTCCTCATAAACATGATGATGTTGCTCTGATGGATGGATGTCAACTTATTTTCAAGCTTTTGCATGGATTGTTGGAGCTGTGTGACCCAGTGCATCTAGCCGGCAGCCATCTTGAAAGGAATACAAATAAGCAATACATGCATACATACAAGCAATACATACATACATACATACACATATGCAAATATACATACATACATACATGCTTATGGCAGTCCATCGATGTCGATGATGATGTTGCTCCAAACGAAGTATTGGATTGGTTATTGTTGTGCCTTTCGCCTGTGCACAGCCAGGTGGCTGCTCAGGCCTATGCGTGATCCGCAGACTTTGTCACAGGAGGGGCAGGGGAAGGCAGCAGTGATGGTCGCTGGTGCTGTGGCACGTTGGTGTCTTTGTGCACGCCGCTGTGCTCTCCGCTCTGTGAACTTCTCCTGAAGATGAGTGATTCCCTGTTGGCAGGTAGAGCTCCAGGTCTGGCGGTCAGCAGCCAGGGACTCCAATGCTGGTGGTTTGATGTCACACTTTTTCAGGAGAGTTTTAATGTGGTCCTTGTACCGTTTTTTTCTGGCCCCCGGCAGACCTTTGACCGACTGAAAGCTGGCCATACAATATCTGACGGGGTAGGCGGTGGGCTGGCATACGGATCACATGTCCGACCCATCTTAGATGTTTTTGGCCAAGGAGTGCTGTGATGCTGGGTGTGTTGGTCCGGTCATAAATTTCAGTGTAGAGCACCCTGTCTTCCCAGGTCAGACCTAAGATCCTTTGGAGGCAGCGGATGTGGAAGGCCTCGAGACTCTGGATGTGCCTCTGGTAGGGTGTCCAGGTTTCAGAACTATAGAGCAGCGTGGAGAGGCAGACTGCCTTATACACGGCTGTCTTGGTGGAGATGGTTAGATTCCTGTTCAGGAAAACCCTGGACCGTAGCCTTCCAAAGGCAGCAGAGGCCAGACCAATACGGGCCTGGACGTCATCGTCAATGGTGCAGGATGGCGACAGGGTGCTACCGAGGTAGGTGAAGTGGGGGACGGTGGCTAATGGGTGCCCGTCAAGAGTGAAGATCGGCGTATTTGGCTGGGGGGTAAACTCCTGCACGAGTATTTGTGTTTTCTTAGTGTTTATCTGAAGACCAACGGCACTGTAGATGGAGGCTACCACATTCAGTGCGCGCTGGAGAGACTCTGGTGAGTGTGCAAGTACAGCGCAGTCATCTGCATACTGTAGTTCCAGAATATGCTGGGTGGTGAGTTATACACATATATAGATATACATATATACACATATATAGATATGTATATATGTATGCATGTATGTATAAGTAAATATATATTTAGATAGATGTATGTATATATATATGTATATATATATAAATATATATGTATATAGAGATATGTATATAGATATATATATATATATATATATATATATATATATATATATATATATATATATATATATGAATATAGATGTGTGTATATAGATATATATGTATATATATATATATATATGAATATAGATGTGTGTGTGTATATATATATATATATATATATATATATATATATATATATATATATATATATATATATATATATATATATATATAATTTTGCCTATCATTCACATGAACGGCTCACAACTGAATCGGTGATTCATTGGTGAATGTCACATCGCTATACAAAAAGTATTTTTTAAAAGGGAACTGCACTTTTTTTGGAATGTTGCCTATCATTCCCAATCCTTATGTAAGACCAGCTCACATATGTTTTTCTTTTTTTTTAACGCATTCTAACTCTTAAAATACGGCAAGTAAGAGGTCGCTAACAATACAGCTAATGGGGAGTATGGACTATTGCGCCCATAAAACATCAATAAAGCGCCAACAATACTCCGTTTACATGTCGTGACCTGAATATTAACTAAATATTAGTGATATTGTTATTATAAGCGTGATTGCAGACAAACTATCTTTAGAGCTAACTAGCTTATGCTGCTATATTAATATATTGAGCTGCTGCATCGCCTCTGAGTCGGTGAAAGTTAATACTCAATTTTAAATCATGTCTCTCACCTGGATAGTAGAAGGTTGTGGATAAACCCACAAGTTGGTCAACTTTGACATCCAACTTCGACCCGCAGATTGCAAGAAAGACACGAAAAGACAAGTTTGCGGCCACCTTTTTTGCAGTTCCCCTTTAAACACCAATTTGAATGTGCGTATGTTTTTGTGTGCATATTTTATTGTGTGTGCATATTTCAGTGCGTGTATGTTTTTTGTGTGCATATGTTAGTGTGTGTGTTTTTTGTGTGCATATTATTATATTGTGTGTATGTTTGCGTGTGCGTATGTGCTTTTGAGAGCCCTCGCCTGGACAGCTGAGCCCATCTTGGAGCATCCATTCAGCCAGTAATTAAATGTTTTGAATCAATGTTATGAATCATCTTTTCAAAACTGCGTGGGGGGCAATTAAATTACCCCTGACAAACCTGACTCTTGTGTCCAAAAGAAGCCGCAGATAAAGACGGCAAACGTTTTCCGCCGACGGCAAGTGCTCTCCCCTTTCAAAAGCTCTTTGTTAGCGTCTTGCCAGCGCAAAACAACACGCTACTGGGAATCTGGGCGAAGTGCGTCTATGCTCTTTCCATCTGTGCAAGCCTCCGCATGAACGTGGGCTCCTCCACAAAACCATGGAGCCATTACTCTCCTTTGAATGCCATTAGTGGACAATGGAAGAGCTTGTCTTTGTTAATGTTGGCTAGCGTTTCAATTAAGTCAATTCAGTGGAGGTAAGAGGTCAGAAGTAAAAACACTTCAAACCTTACAAGCAACACAACGTCTATCAATCAATACGCATACTCATCCATACATATATATCTAAACCTATCTACTCATCCATACATATATATCCATACCTATCTACTTATCCATACATATATATCCAGACCTATCTACTTATCCATACATATATATCCATCTATCCATCCAAACGCATACTCATCCATACATATATAACCATCCATCTATCCATCCATACGTATCTACTTATCAATACATATATATCCATCTATCATCCATACGTACCTACTTATCCATACATATATATCCATTTATCCATCGATGCGCATCTACTTAGCCATACATATACAGTATATCCATCTATCCATCCATACGCGTCTACTTATCCATACATATATATCCATCTATCTATCCATACGAATCTACTTAGCCATACATATATATCCATCTATCCATCCATACGCATCTACTTATCCATAACTATATATCCATCTATCCATCCATACGCATCTACTTATCCATACATATATATATATCCATCCATATGCATCTACTTATCCATACATATATATCCATCAATCCATTCATACGCATCTACTTAGCCATACATATATATCCATCTATCCATCCATACGCATATACTTAGCCATACATATATATCCATCTATCAATCCATACGCATCTACAAACGTACTTAACCATACAGTATATCATCTATCCATCCATACGTAATTACTTATCCATACATATATATCTATCTATCCATCCATACGCGTCTACTTATCCATACATATATATCCATTTATCCATCCATACGCATCTATTTAGCCATACATATATATCCGTCCATCCATCCATAAGCATCTACTTAGCCATACATATATATCCATCTATCCATCCATACGTAATTATTCAGCCATATATATATATCCATCTATCCATCCATACGCATCTACTTATCCATACATACAGTTTATATCCATATATCCATCCATACGTAATTACTTATCCATACATATATATCCATCTATCCATCGATACGCATCTACTTAGCCATACATATACAGTATATCCATCTATCCATCCATACGCGTCTACTTATCCATACATATATATCCATCTATCCATCCATACGTCGCTACTTATCAATTCTTGGGTTGACAATTTAATTCAAACCGATTCTTGCAAAATTTTATTTCATGTAAAAATCATAGCAAAACGTTTTCAAAACAGGAAGTGTGACATACGCACGCGAGTAAGCTCTTAAATGGCCAAAGAAAGGCCTTTGAAAAATCTCTTCTTGAAAATAATGAATCAGTTAAGAGTTGAATTTAAACAAGAATCACTTCCTGTTGTAGAGCTGACTGTGTATGGATATGTATCATATTTATCACTCTGTTTTAAGAGAGCACAGCCTGTGGGTTGAATGTTCAGATTGTGCTATGATGTTAGTAATGAGGAAAGACGTAATTGCATTGGCATTTAGGATAGCTAGCAATTAGCGCACTTGTTGCCCGCCAGCGATCAGGGCAATACCTACTCGTTAGCGATTCGAAGTGTGGTAATCACTTGCGGTTTTACGATAATAAACAGGATGGTTTGCAACGTTTATGCAGCGGGCTACAGGGTGCTAACTTTCTGGAGGGTTTTAAGCGTTATATTGTGCCCTCTTATGGCTTTTAATACGTAACGATGTAAACAATACCCGTGTGTAACACGTGCATGCATGTTAGCTTTGTGTGTTGTTTGCTAATGATAGTGATTTGGCTAGCTAACGATAGCTATCATTGAATGTTTATTCTGTCCTAACAACAACATGGCTACCAATTGTTGTTCCTATTGTGTACGAGTCAGCGATGAGTAACTCCCCAGACTGGCGAGCATTTTTTATTTACTATAATTTGTACATTTGAAAAATATGTGTTCTTTTACACCGGTAACATAAGCTAGCATAAGCTAGCTACGGTGTTCGTTTTATATTTTTAGCTTCGAGAAATGGAATTATGAGATTAATTAATATTTGAAACAGTGAGACTAACTGTCAGGAATGTTAACCATTAATACCAAAAATCCTTTCATAACTAGCTGCCGTGCTAGTAGGGGTGCACAAACAATTCCATTCACATCCAAATCGCGATTCTTATTCATCTCGAATCTAAATCAATTCACAATTTTTTAAATTGTTTTTAATAAAAATACATTTTTAATAATATATTTTAGGCCATCTCCATGCAACCAGAAGGAGCTTATCTAACCTGTAACCTGTTTTGGTTTCATTATAATTATTAGACAAAATAACACATTGAGAGTATCGTGTTGAATCGAGAATCGATTATGAATCAAATCGCCACCCCAGGAATCGGAATCGGATCGACTCGTTAGGTGCCAAAAGATTCACAACCCTACTCTTTGAAGTGATGGTAAAAAGTGGAAAAAAAAACCTAATTCCCCGGAATGCTTTACTTTATCCATCCATCCATCCATCCATCCATCTTCTTCCGCTTATCCGAAGTCGGGTCGCGGGGGCAGCAGCCTAAGCAGGGAAGCCCAGACTTCCCTCTCCCCAGCCACTTCGTCCAGCTCCTCCCGGGGGATCCCGAGGCGTTCCCAGGCCAGCCGGGAGACATAGTCTTCCCAACGTGTCCTGGGTCTTCCTCGTGGCCTCCTACCGGTCGGACATGCCCTAAACACCTCCTTAGGGAGGCGCTCGGGTGGCATCCTGACCAGATGCCCGAACCACCTCATCTGGCTCCTCTCAATGTGGAGGAGCAGCGGCTTTACTTTGAGCTACCCCCGGATGACAGAGCTTCTCACCCTATCTCTAAGGGAGAGCCCCGCCACCCGGCGGAGGAAACTCATTTCGGCCGCTTGTACCCGTGATCTTGTCCTTTTGGTCATAACCCAAAGCTCATGACCATAGGTGAGGATGGGAACGTAGATCGACCGGTAAATTGAGAGCTTTGCCTTCCGGCTCAGCTCCTTCTTCACCACAACGGATCGATACAGCATCCGCATTACTGAAGACGCCGCACCGATCCGCCTGTCGATCTCACGATCCACTCTTCCCTCACTCGTGAACAAGACTCCGAGGTACTTGAACTCCTCCACTTGGGGCAAGATCTCCTCCCCAACCCGGAGATGGCACTCCACCCTTTTCCGGGCGAGAACCATGGACTCGGACTTGGAGGTGCTGATTCTCATCCCAGTCGCTTCACACTCAGCTGCGAACCGATCCAGTGAGAGCTGAAGATCCTTTATCCAAGTATTCAAAATAGATGGAATTTGCGTTTAGTTTTAGTTTGTGTCAAGTGTTCTTAGTATTTAAGCAAAAAACCTTTGTTAAACATGACAACTAGCTAGTAAGGGCAAAAATAAACCTTTGGTGAACTTAACAACTAGCTAGTATGGGCAAACACCTTTGTTAAACATAACAACTAGCTAGTTGGGGCAAAAGAAAACCTTTGTTAAACATAACAACTAGCTAGTAGGGGCAAACAACCTTTATTAAACATAACTAGCTAGTAGAGGCAAAAAACCTTTGTTAAACATAACAACGGGCTAGTAGGGGCAAAAAACCTTTGTTAAACGTAACAACTAGCTAGTAGGGGTGTGAAGCTCTATTTTGAATACTTGGATAAAGTAAGGCATTCTGGGAAATTGGGTATTTTTCCACCATTTTCCATCATTTCAAAGTTATATTTATACCAAATTAAATTGTATGTTTTATAAAAAATGTTTTGACTCTTAATTCGGTGACAAAAATTTGCCCTAATTAGATGTAATATTTACTAGAATGTGATAGTATCAATATTTCGATGAAATATGAAAAAACGTATATTACGTCTAATATGTCGAGCATGAAATTATTTATTAGAATTTCATTGAATTTTCAGTTCTATCCCCTTCAATTCCAGTTTGAATTGCAAGCCTACTTTGCCGCTTAATTCAAAGTCAATTCAAATGCATGGGATGTTATTCGAATTGTCAACTCACTGGGGTTGAATAGGAGGAGGAATTTCAGACAGGCAATCTCCCTGCGGTCCACCTGCAGGACCCTCAACCTTCCCGCCAGCTCCTGTCCTCTTTGCACCAAACTTGTAAGCATCGCCTCGCCTTGAGACAAAATAGAAGACATCTCAACCTGCAAAACACAAATGGCCGATTACTTCTGAGAGTATTGTGTGTTTTTTCATACATACTAACAATACCCCGCAACATCAACTTTAACAATAGGATTAGGATCGTTAAGGTCTTCAACCTTACAAGACGCATAAACAAGAACACTGGTACAGGTACATGGTTATTTGTTTATCCGAGAGTTTCAGCCCTTTTGAGTTAGAAAAAGTAGCAAGTAAACTCGATTTATTTGTGGGGGGTCCAAATTAGCTGTGCTCTTGCTAGTGTACATGCTAGGAT
>NC_084567.2:19360000-19392500 GCF_033978685.3 Nerophis lumbriciformis | reverse complement strand
CCTATCTACTAGTGATGGGTTGATGAGGCGTCATGAAGCGTTTTGACACATTGCAAAACTGTATTGATACTGTGTCGATACTGTGTCACTAAATAATGACATCTGCTGGACATTAAAAATCCCTACAGGCAACCTATGGACCGACTCAACTGACACTGATTTTATGACCTAGTACAGTGGTTCTCAAATGGGGGTACGCGAACCCCTGGGGGTACTTGAAGGTATGCCAAGGGGTACGTGAGATTTTTAAAAAATATTCTAAAAATAGCAACAATTCAAAAATCAATCAATCAATCAATCAATCTTTATTTATATAGCCCTAAATCACAAGTGTCTCAAAGGGCTGCACAAGCCACAACGACATCCTTGGTACAAAGCCCACATACGGGCAAGGAAAAACTCACCACAGTGGGACGTCGATGTGAATGACTATGAGAAACCTTGGAGAGGACCGCATATGTGGGTAACCCCCCCCCCCCCCCCCCCCCCCCCTCTAGGGGAGACCGAAAGCAATGGATGTCGAGTGGGTCTGACATAATATTGTGAGAGTCCAGTCCATAGTGGATCCAACATAATAGTAAGAGTCCTTTATATATTTATTGAATAATACTTCAACAAAATATGAATGTAAGTTCATAAACTCAGTGAAGCACAAGCTCAGGTTTGTCACTAAAATGTCTGTCAAAAAGAACTGTGAAAAGAAATGTAACTATGCAATATTCAGTGTTGACAGCTAGATTTTTTATGGACATGTTAAATAAATATTGATGTTAAAGATTTATTTTTTTTGTGAAGAAATGTTTAGAATTAAGTTCATGAATCCAGATGGATCTCTAATACAATCCCCAAAGAGGGCACTTTAAGTTGATTATTACTTCTAGGTGTAGAAATCTTTATTTATAATTGAATCACTTGTTTATTTTTCAACAAGTTTTTAGTTATTTTTATATCTTTTTTTTCCAAATAGTTCAAGAAAGACCACTACAAATGAGCAATATTTTGCATTGTTATACAATTTAATAAATCAGAAACTGATGACATAGTGCTGTATTTTACTTCTTTATCTTTTTTTTTTCAACCAAAAATGCTTTGCTCTGATTAGGGGGTACTTGAATTTAAAAAAAAAATCACAGGGGGTACATTGCTGAAAAAAGGTTGAGAACCACTGACCTAGTATATACAATAATATAAACCAAGTCATTGTATTTCATTTAGGATTATTTCATAACTTCATTTAAATAAAAATATATTTTTTGTCTTTTTTAGATACAGTCAAATAATGTGAACATGTATCATAACATGGAAATCTAAGAGAACGTGTTGTGAATGAGGATGCTTGTGGACCTGGAAATTATTATTTATTTATTTTTACACATTTTTATTAAAAAAAAAACAGTTTTTCCAACGTATTCAATTTTAGACGCTTTCTCTTCTTAGTTATTATTTCTCCGGCTGTAGAAAAGAGCCGCTCACAGGGCATAGAGGAGGCGTCAGTGCGACACAGTTCGCGTATCGGTCACGTGACCAAAACAGCTCATGATCGGTCACGTGACTTTCTAAAAGCGGTACGCGCACCGACACAGGGTTTAGCTCTATGAGCTCGACGCATGCGCCGATGCATCGGTGTTGCCGGACCCATCACTACTATCTACCTATAACATCTGTAAAAATGAAGCAATGCTACCACGCTAGCAAGCGTTAGCTAGCCGGCTATGAGCCACCAAGCTGCTAACTGTCGCCAAAAGGCACCATTTAAGTTTTTTTCCCCATGGCATCCTGGATCAAGGCTTTCAGCAGCTTTTGGACGTTTGAGGTAGAAACGTAGGAAGCGCCATCATTATGAAAAGTAGCCGGCGAGTATTTTGATTCCGTCCGTCCGTCCGTCCGTCACTCTTCTTCTTCTTCTTCTTCTGGCCCACCAGGTGAATTAAGTGCTATTGCATAGTGCATAGTAGGCTACCGCCACCTACTGCACCTGAGGTGTAACTACAAGCAACATTCACAGACAGTCCCATTGCTTTTATGAGCGGTCGACCGAGTCAAAAGCCGAAAAATCCATTTGTGGCGGACGTAATTATTTCGTGGCGGGCCGCCACAAATAAATGAATGTGTGGGAAACACTGTATATATATATATATATATATATATATATATATATATATATATATATATATATATATATATATATATATATATACATACAGGTGTATATAGTAAACACGTGTTTTGTTTGAATGCAAACATTGACAAAGTGCAGGATGTGTTGAGGATCCAGGGAAGAAACGAGGCCAATGTTTGAAAGTGCGCTGCGTGGGAGAGAAGTTACCTCTTGGCCGGTCACCAACAGGATACTGTCTCCCTTCCCATGTTGCACTTGTCTGAAAATGTGATCCAGGACCAGAAGTTCAGACCAGCAGTTGTGCAGCAGTTTCATTTGATCTCCCACCTCCGGGAAACACAACAAAGACAAGGAAGAAAGGTAATATTAATCCAAGTTTTGAATGTTTTGCTGTTTTCCTGGTTCAGGACTGAGCAAAAGTTTTCAAACCCGCACGACTCTCGGACAGCTGTGTTCTATGACGCTCAATGCTTCATATAAGTAGAAGAATGTCCGCCAAACACGAAGATAGAAGCACGAGCATATAAATGGGCAGTAGAAATGGGACGTTAGCGAATGATTCAAGTCTTTTGAATGGCTCTTTTGAGGGAACGATAAAGACTGATCCCCGGTTGTGGGTCGTTTGTTTGGGAGTCGTTTTCTCTGCACAAGCAAATTTGGCGTTGGTCATGACACGGTTGGCACGCACCTCTGCAGGTGCGTGCCAACCGACTGGCAACTGGACTAGAAAGGGAGTAAAAGCAAACTGCATTTGGATTTGGATTAACCTTTTTTAATTATATATATGTATATATATAGTCAAGCTTTCTGTGGTTTATCCGTTATACAGTGCTCAATACCGGGGTAGAGCGGAATATACGTTAGGTCAGGAAATAACACAGAGGCTACAAGCCTGTTTCACAGGTTTCCCTGCTCTTCAGGGGATGCCCTGATGAAATAGCCTCTGTGCTTTTTCCTGACCTAACGTATATATATATATATATATATATATATATATATATATATATATATATATATATATATATATATGGCTGATTCTGATTCTGATTCTGGTATATATATATATATATATATATATATATATATATATATATATATATATATATATATATATATATATCCAAAGACATGCACCTGGGGATAAGTTGATTGGCAACACTAAATTGGCCCTAGTGTGTGAATGTGAGTGTGAATGTTGTCTGTCTATCTATGTTGGCCCTGCGATGAGGTGGCGACTTGTCCAGGGTGTACCCGCCTTCCGCCCGATTGTAGCTGAGATAGGCTCCAGCGCCCCCCGTGACCCCAAAAAAGGGAATAAGCGGTAGAAAATGGATGGATGGATATATATATATATATATATATATCAGAATCAGAATCAGAATCAGCCATATATATATATATATACATATATATATATATTAGGGGTGTGGGGCAAAATCGATTCTCACGTTGTGCGATTCAGAATCGATTCTCATTTTTAAAAAATCGATTTTTTTTTTTAAATGCATTTATTTATTTATTAATCAATCCAACAAACCAATACACAGCAATACCATAACAATGCAATCCAATTCCAAAACCAAACCCAACCCAGCAACACTCAGAACTGCAATAAACAGAGCAATTGAGAGGAGACACAAACACGACACAGAACAATCCAAAAGTAGTGAAACAAAAATTAATATTATCAACAACAGTATCAATATTAGTTACAATTTCAACATAGCAGTGATTAAAAATCCCTCATTGACATTATTATTAGACATTTATAAAAAACAAACAATAAAAAGAACAATAGTGTCACAGTGGCTTACACTTGCATCGCATCTCATAAGCTTGACAACACACTGTGTCCAATATTTACACAAAGATAAAATAAGTCATATTTTTGGTTCATTTAATAGTTAAAACAAATTTACATTATTGCAATCAGTTGATAAAACATTGTCCTTTACAATTATAAAAGCTTTTTACAAAAATCTATTACGCTGATTGCATGTCAGCAGACTGGGGTAGATCCTGCTGAAATCCTATGTATTGAATGAATAGAGAATCGTTTTGAATCGGAAAAATATCGTTTTTGAATCGGGAATCGAGAATCGTGTTGAATCGAATCGTGACCCCAAGAATCGATATTGAATCGAATCATGGGACACCCAAAGATTCACAGCCCTAATATATTTATATATATATATATATATTGTTATTTTTTTACATTTATAAATAAATATAAATATATTTATTTGTATTAATTAATATTTTTTGAATGTATTTATTTTTATTTTATTTATTATTTGGATTCATTTTTAGGGTTCATTATTCTAAAGCAGGGGTGTCCAAAGTGCGGCCTGGGGGCCATTTGCAGCCGTAGTTATTTTTTTACTGCCCAGCGACACAATTGTTGTTATCCTACCGTTTCCACAAATTTTGCATGTGTAAACCTCATCATCAAATATTTTTTTACTTGACGAATGACACCTGTTAGCATGCTGATGTTAGTATGCTAGGTTTTTTTTTTTTTTTTTAGATAATTTTGTAGGTATTCACCTCAGTCATATTTTCTACCTGATTTCTACATTATTTTTAACTAGGTACACACCTCAGAGTAATATATTTTGGTATTTCACTGATGCTAACTAAAAAGCATGCTATTGTTAGCATAGTACTGTTAACATGCTAGGTTTTTTGGCTCATTTTGTTCATATTTTTTGTCATTTGATGCTATCTGGCCAGTGTGCTAACTGTTAACATTTAAGTTTTGGCTTTTAGCCCACAAATTGTCTACCAAAATGACATGTTATAGTTCTTTAAAAAATGGCCCCTGCTTCCTATGGCCCTCAGTGGAAAAGGTTTGGCCACTCCTGGTCTAATGGGAAGAATTTCAAGCGTACACACACCAGGTATGATCGTATAATTTTGTAATCACATTGTTATTGTGCCCTAATTTTCAATGTAGTTTTATTTATACTTTTACTAATTATTTGTGTAATTTATTTCTATATTGTTAAAATGCTACCCTTTTTTTTTCAGGCGAGGAAAAATTCAAACTAGTGATGTCGCTTCCAAAGAATGAAAATATGGAATACATGTATGGAATGTTTACAATGAAAATAATCAAAAAAATAAAAGTATAGCCAATATTTCAGAATATTTCCTAGCAGTAGAGTAATATTTGTGCAAATGAAATGATCATGTTATCATATAACTGATACTAATAATTGTTTCCTTGATTTAATTTTATTTGAAACAATTTTAATTCATAAAAGTATGAAGTAGCCATTCTTCAATCCATGTTCAAGAAATGACAAGTGGAACTAACGTGTATTGGAGTTGTTTCCCGTAGGTCCCTTTTAGGCGTGGCCACTTCCTCCCCGTCCCCTCAGAGGAAACTTGGGAAGCAACAAGCTAGTTTGTGTCTTCACTCTTCTTAAACATTACCTGCGTTCCAGGTGAGTAACGTTGGTAATTAACTCAAATTCAAATGTTTCATCATTAAACGTCCTACAAATCATATGTCATGAGATATTCAATAACTTAAAAATTAACTGTCCTTTTGGGGGGGGGAATTTTGCCTATGTGAGACAAGATCACATATGTTTTTCTTTTTTTATGCATTCTAACCCGTGAAATACGGCAAGTAAGAGGTGGCTAACAATGAAGCTAATGACAGTACAATATTGGGCCCGTAAAGTCCTTCTAAAAAATATCCAAAACCGCCAACAATACTCCTTCTCCTGACCTGAATATTAACCAAGTATTAGCAATATTGTTATTATAAGTGCTAACGCAGACAAACTATTTTTAGCGGCGTCGTGATCACAGAGCGCTAACTAGCCTATACTATATTAACATGCTAAACTGCTGCAGAGTTTAGCACTACAGTGTGTTAGCCGCTAGATAGCTAGCTCATTCCAGTTGAGAGCAGTTAATCCTTTTTATGCTAACCGAAGAGCACTGCGTTGTATATATAGTTCTGTATTGTCGATAAATGCTCTTTCCATATGTAAATATATTGTATTGTGGACTAAGTTGAAGTGGGAAAATAATACATTTTCTGATGCATCACCGTTGGAATATGGGTTATTCATTAAATCGATGGACAAATGTCCGAACATCGATTACTTACAATAAATAAAGTACGTTTGTAATACAGACTGTTCTATAATGCGTTGTAGGTTTGGTTCTAACCAACCATGTGATATCGATTGGCAAACATTATGTGTTAACTGGGTTAGCGCAGACACACCCAGAGGAGAGAGGACGAGCTATGCTAGCCGCAGCGCTAAGCTCGCTTGAATGTGAATTAATGCAACACTAAAATAATTAATGCATAGCACATTTTAACAGAAGGCTAATAGGAAACGCGTTACATTATAAAATAACTAACAAAAGTAAATTAGCACAATGAAATGAGCAAATAGATTAATAAGTCAGGAGAGACAATAATATCTGTACAGTGCGACAACACGTCTGTCAACCATATATAAATGATAAATAAATGATAAATGGGTTGTACTTGTATAGCGCTTTTCTACCTTCAAGGTACTCAAAGCGCTTTGACACTACTTCCACATTTACCCATTCACACACACATTCACACACTGATGGCGGGAGCTGCCATGCAAGGCGCTAACCAGCAGCCATCAGGAGCAAGGGTGAAGTGTCTTGCTCAGGACACAACGGACATGACGAGGTTGGTATTAGGTGGGGATTGAACCAGGGACCCTCGGGTTGCGCACGGCCACTCTTCCACTGCGCCACGCCGTCCCCATATATGAATGAGTAGATAGACGACACGTCTTTGAGCCGCATATATCTATAGCTATATATGTATATATATAAATAAATATATATATATATATATATATATAAGCGGTAGGAAATGGATGGATGGCATATATATATATGTATATATATATATATATATATATATATATATATATATATATATATATATATATAATTTTTTTATTTTTTTAATATAATTAATTATTACAAGTGTCTGTGTTAGTATTATTAACTTACAATGGCATTATTTTTGTATTGTTTCTGTAAATTCACCAAAACATCACCGTGGAGTTAATGAGTCTGTTTAGCTGACTGGAGAGCTAACTTCCGCAGCTAGTGGGTTCATGACGAGGACTTCTGTTTTGTTTAATCAGCCGTTTTACTGCCATGTTACAGACACCGTTTGAAACAATTAAGGTATGTAAATAAACATTTACAAAATATTTCTGCTTAAATAACTAATTTCACAAGATATATATCTGCGACGGGCAGCACGGTGGCAGAGGTGTTAGTGCGTCTGCCTCACAATACGAAGGTCCTGAGTAGTCTTGGGTTCAATCCCGGGCTCGGGATCTTTCTGTGTGGAGTTTGCATGTTCTCCCCGTGACTGCGTGGGTTCCCTCCGGGTACTGCGGCTTCCTCCCACTTCCAAAAACATGCACCTGGGGACAGGTTGATTGGCAACACTAAAAATTGGCCCTAGTGTGTGAATGTTGTCTGTCTATCTGTGTTGGCCCTGCGATGAGGTGGCGACTTGTCCAGGGTGTACACCGCCTTCCGCCCGATTGTAGCTGAGATAGGCTCCAGCGCCCCCGCGACCCCAAAGGGAATAAGCGGTAGAAAATGGATGGATGGA
Source organism: Nerophis lumbriciformis (assembly GCF_033978685.3). Taxonomy (NCBI): domain Eukaryota; kingdom Metazoa; phylum Chordata; class Actinopteri; order Syngnathiformes; family Syngnathidae; genus Nerophis; species Nerophis lumbriciformis. The sequence continues at coordinate 19,384,737 of NC_084567.2, read as the reverse complement.
TATATCTGCGACTTGTAATATATGGAAAAATATTGGTTTCTTCTAAAATTTTGTGGGTGCGCTTTATAGTCCGGAAAATATAGAGGCCATTTTGATATTTTTTAAATTTTTTTAAATAAAAGTGCTGAAAACCGACATTACATATATTTAAAGACACAACTTAGTGTCAGTTTTGTGTTAGAGGTGACAAAGTGCACAATTATTAGTTTCATATTATGACATATTGACATATATTGACATATATATTGTTGGGAAAAAAAGAACAGTAAAAATCTAAGAAAAAAAGAGCAAAAAGATGTAATGTAATGAGAAAAAGCTGACGTTTTGATATTAATCAGAATCTGTTTTATTGGCCAAGTATGTTTTAACCCATAAGAAATTTGACTTGGTAGACCGTGCTCTCATTGTTCAATGTAAACAATAAATACTAATTATTAACTACAAATAAAAACAAGTACTTAAATAACTAATAGGTGCAAGACTATTAAAATAATTAGTGGTGAATAGAGCAAAAAAAAAGTAAAAATGTTGTCTTTTAAAGAAGCCGGAACAATTTTTAATATTTCTTCTGCCAATTAAATTATATTGTGTGTCAATCTAGAAGAGAAAGTCAAAATGTATAAATTGTGGCTAAAAGAGGAAAAGTCACCTGCACAGTATGGCACTTTTTTGTTTTTTTTCCAAAGGGACCGTAGTCAGACCAATGTGGTCTGTAATGATGCAAGGCACTTGTGCTCACCAAGACCGCTAATACCACACCACGTTAGCCACGCTCACCATTTAGAGCACAGCTGTAACTTCCTGGCACTAAACCTGCAGAAAATAGCTTTTCTCAGGTTTCTCTATGTCTACATTTTCACACTTTGCACTATTTTCTTACACTTGATTAAGTATTTATTACATATTCCTTATTTTTGCACCTTCATTTTAAGACCTTATTGCTAAGCGTTCAATGTGATTTTACTATTTTGTTTACATTGAGTGTTTTCCATGCGTGTTCCTTTCTGCCTTGGTAGCTGAGGGGATGATAATCAGAGGAAGTTACATTTGAAATAAAAAATATATTTTTCTCCTGCTCCTGATTTTCCACAGGTCATAAAACATATCAATAATTATCGATGTTGACCGATTTAAACCACTTATATATTTGACATGCTCTTAAGCAGCGTAAGTGAAAACAGACATTTAGTGTATCTGTGAAATGCTGTAACATTATTTATGTATATATATATATATATATATATATATATATATATATATATATATATATATATATATATATATATATATATATATATATAGACACAACATAAATCTCACTGAAATATTAGATCAACTGGAAGATAAAAACAACAATGCTAAGTGATGGCTGCCATGCTAGCTCGGCGCTGTATTTACACACGCGTCTTGGAATTAATCTGTGTTGTAGTGGGGGATGGGTGCGTTATAGTCTGTACAGCCAAGGACACGGCGGTCTGTAATTCCAGAGCCACGTCTCTCAATGGCCTCAGACACATTCATCTCGACAAGACACAATTATTGTCCATCACCATCAGAGCATATATCATATATATCAGGGACTGGGGACACACCCCCGTGTGGAAGGGTGCTGTGGTGGGGGTCTGTAGGCCCGGCGGGGTAGAGGAAGGGGTTAAGGAAGTCTGAGGTCTCAGCGACCTCCAGTGCTTCCTCTCCAAGAGGAGTCGGACTCCCAGCTGCAGCGCTGAAAACCTTGTCCAACACTGTTAATAATATGAACGTTTAGCAAAGTGTCACCATCAGGTAGCAGCCATGATGTCCATTCTTCTAAACATTCCGGAAGCTTGAAGTTCTTGCCCCAGTTAGCAGTCAATGTCTGAAAACAATGATATCAAAGTATGATAGTCGTCCTGGTATCGCTTGTGCTGCAAGGTTTTTACTGCTACAATTAATCGATTAAATACATTTTATGATTTATATTCCGTTGTTTCCGTTAATCCTTAACTGAGTGAAACTTGTAAACATGTATGCAGTCCGGACTGCATAAAAGAAGGAAGTTGAATAAAAGGTAAACGATGATCAAACAAGGCAAATTAACGGTAAAATAATATTTTTTTTAAAAGGTAAATAAAGGAATATAGAAGGTAAAATAAGTAAATAAAAGATCAAAGGAAGGTAAAACAAGGTTAATTGAAGGTAAATAAGGGTAAAAGAAGGAATATAGAAGATGAAAAAAGTAAATAAAACGTAAAAAGAAGGTAAAGAAAAGGTTAAATAAGTAGTAAAAGAAAGTATGTATACAATAAAATAAGTAAATAAAAGATTAATACCAGGTAACCCAAAGGTAAAATAAGGTAACTAATAGGTTAAATTATGAATATAGAAGGTCAAATAAGGTAAAGAGAAGGTAAAGGTAGTAAATACAAGGTAAAAGAAGTTCAATAAAAGGTAAAAGACGGAACTTTAAAGGTACAAGAAGTAAGTACAAGGTAAAATAAGGTAAATAAAAGCTAAAAGAAGGTCAATAAAAGGTAAAAGAAGGAAAATAAAATAAGTAAATAAAAGGTAAAATAAGGTCAATAATAGGTAAAAGAAATAACATTGAATGTTAAAGTAAAAAAAGTAAAAAAAAAAAAGATGAATATAAGGTATATAAAAGGTCAATACAAAGTAACTATAAGGTAGAAGTATTAAATGAAAAGTGAATAAAGGTAAATGAAAGGTTAAAAGAAGGTAAATAAAAAGTAAATAGAAGGTATAAGTATTAAATGGTGAAATAAGGTAAACAGTTAAGAGAAGGTAAATAACAAGTAAATAGAAGGTATAAGTATTAAATGGTGAAATAAGGTAAACAGTTAAGAGAAGGTAAATAACAAGTAAATAGAAGGTAAACAAAGGTAAATAAAAGCTAAAGGTCAATAAAAGGTAAAAGAAGGAATATAGAATAAGTAAATAAAAGGTAAAATAAGGTAAATGATAGGTAAAAGAAGGAATATTGAATGTTAAAGAAGTACGTAAAAAGTAAAAGAAGATCAATATAAGGTAAATTAAAGGTACAAGTATTAAATGAAAGGTGAACTAGGGATAAATAAAAAGTTAAAAGAAGGTAAATAAAACATAATAGTATTACATAAAAGGTGAAAGAAGGTAAGTATAAGGTAAATGATGGGTAAAGAAGATAAATAGAAGGTAAACAGAAGGTACAAGTATTAAATGAAAGGTGAAAGACGGTTAAGAGAAGGTAAATAAAAAAATAGAAGGTAAAAGTATTACGGCGTGGCGTGGTTGGGAGAGTGGCCGTGACAGCAACCTGAGGGTTCCTGGTTCGACCGCCACCTACTACCAACCTCGTCACGTCCGTTGTGTCCTTGAGCAAGACACTTCACCCTTGCTCCTGATGGGTCGTGGTTAGAGCCTTGCATGGCAGCTCCCGCCATCAGTGTGTGAATGTGTGTGTGAATGGGTGAATGTGGAAATAGTGTCAAAGCGCTTTGAGTACCTTGAAGGTAGAAAAGCGCTATACAAGTATAACCCATTTACCATTTACCATTAAATAAAAGGTAAAGGAAGGTAAATAAAAAATAAAGGAAAGTAAATAGAGTGTAAAAGATGGCCAAAGAAGGTCAATAAAAGGTAAACTAAGTTAAATATAAGGTAATTAAAAGGTAAACTAAGGTAAATAGAGGGTAACAATGGTCAAATAAGGTAGACAGAAGATAATGAAGGTTATGGCAAGTAGAATAATCTTTATTTCAACTAATTTCCATAAAATACACATTGAGGCTATGAAGTGTGCTTTATGCGATTAATCGAACAAACTAATGGATAGATTACTGGATTACTAAAATAACCGATAGCAGGAGCCTAGTCACCAGCGTGTAACGGTACATATATTCGTAGTCAGAAGGTTTGGCTCGGTCAGGAGGTGTACGGATCCTCCACACAGTACACATTGCGTGTTAGGACGGCAGGAAGTGCGCCTTGTTTCAGGCGTGTACCCACTGAACTAGCACAGTGCAATCCAGTCTTTGGCTAGCAGCAGTGTGGAGACTAGTCCGGTCTAGCATCTTTTTGGTTCAAGTCCGCGTTTGGAAACACCTGGCCTTGGCAGTTTAAAAATCCTTAAAGCTGTTTTTTGTTCTGTCTGTGGGCCCAAAATGAAAGGAACCGAAGTACCAAGGTACGTACTGAAGTGTGGTTATGGCGTACACACTTATGAGCCACCATTCACGACAAAATGATCATCGACGCCAAGCTTGGAATCTTCTATGACCTTGACGTAGCCTCATTTAAGCCGTGGACAATCCTGGTGAAAAAACATGCTCACAAGGGAGAACGTGGACTCTGGGAGGCTAGCCCAGAAACCTTTTCTTGCTGTGGAGTCACACGAAGACAAATCCAAAATAAATCATTACGTGTCTGTCTGCAGCTAAAATATGATCGTGGTATCAAAGTCAAGGCCAGACTTTGATGGTTGAAAAATATGTGAAAATGTTTGCTAAGTGTGGAGTAAATGAAGGAATTTAGCGGTAGAGGAATGATAATGCTAGCTTTCAAGCTAGGCCAAGTTTGCGACATTAGTCTTTTGTCTTATGAAATTTTTTATGACATATGCTAGTCTGTGATTATTTGTTTCTGATATGTTTAATTTGGTTTAAAAAAAAAAGTGAAAATGTTTTTCAGTGGATAAGTGTACAGTAAATGAAGGATTATAGCAATAGAGGAATGATAAGTGTTAGCTTTCAAGCTAGGCCGAGTTTGTGACATTATTCTTTTGTTTTATGAAATTATTTATGACTTATGCTAGTCTTGGACTGTTGATTTGTTCCTGACATGTTTACCTTAGTAAAATATGTAAAAATGTTTGTTACAGTAAAATAAGGATTTTAGCGGTAGAGGAAGGACAATTGTAATAATGGAAATGCTAGCTTTCAAGCTAGGCCAAGTTTGCGACATTAGTCTTTTGTTTTATGAAATTATTTATGACATATGCTAGTCTCTGATTATTTGTTTCTGATATGTTTAATTCGGTTTTAAATGTTTTCCAGTGAATAAGTGTACAGTAAATGAAGGATTTTAGCGATAGAGGAATGATTATTGTTAGCTTTCAAGCGGGTTTGTGACATTAGTCTTTTCTCTTACAAAATTATTTGACTTATGCTAGTCTAAAAATATTTGTTTCTGATATTTTTACTTTGATTTAAAGAAGTTAACATTTTTACTACAGTGGCTAAGTGCCAGTAGTTGAAGGATTTTAGTGGAAGAAGAATAAGTGTTAGCTTTCAAGCCAAGCCAAATTTGTGACATTAGTCTTTTCTCTTACAATATTATCTATGACGTGCTAGTCTAAGAATATTTTTTCTACTTTGATTTTTGATAAAGTTAAATAGCTTATTAGAGGATAAGTGTGCAGTAAATTAAATATTTTAGCAGTAAAATAATGATTATTGCATTGTTGGAAGGGGTAGCTTTCAAGCTAGGCCAAGTTTGTGACATTAATCATTTGTTTGATGAAAATATTTATGACATATGCTAATCTCTGATTGGGATTTTTTTTTTTTTAGAAACTGTCATTGCTCAAAACAAAATAATTAATCAAAAATCAATGTTGTTATGAATTATTGACCTATTTAAGGCTTCAATTACTTCACATCAAATGTTCCACTTTTAACTATTTTTGAGTTCAAACCCCGGCTGAGTCATACCAAAGACTATAAAAATGGGACCCATTACCTCCCTGCTTGGCACTCAGAATCAAGGGTTGGAATTGGGGGTTATATCACCAAAAATGATTCCCAGGCGCGGCCACCGCTGCTGCCCACTGTGGCCCTCACCTCCCAGGGGGTGATCAAGGGTGATGGGTCAAATGCAGAGAATAATTTCGCCACACCTAGTGTGTGTGTGACAATCATTGGCACTTCAACTTTAACTTTAACTTATGCAGAAATGTCCACTTTCATTGGATTGCTGAGCTCCAGAACCTTTTTGTCAGATAATACGTCCGTCGCAGACGTTCCCCTCTGATGATGTGCATTGTGTGCTCGTCTTCTGCAACATCTGCCGTGTTCACGGTCAGAGCTGGGCCACCACAAAGGCTGCCTTTGAGGAGCTGCAGCAATCAATGGTGCACAATTGAACAACAATGTAGCCGAGTTCAGTGGCGAGCCGCGCTGGAAGGCCGACATTCCCCCGTTATCGCCTGCATGGAATGCAATTATCTAGCACAGCTTTGTTCTCACTCTACACGCTGGCCGCTCAATGGCCGCAGAGCAGTTTGAATTTCACAGGGAAGACTTCCATGCGCACCTGCAGTGTGTGCGTGGCAGAAGAAGGAACACAAATTAGGACTAAATTTGTCTGGGTGTATGTTTTGTGTCTTCGTGGGAGGAACTTGGATGTTTTTGTGCTTTATGATACTGTATACAAACACAGTGGCCCCAAATCAAACTTTGTTTGAAATCAAAACATGCCGGGGGGCCATTTCCATATTTTCATTTTCAAAACCAATACAATATATAGATGTTTTTTTAACCTTTGGAGCTCCCCTCAAGTTTTGTCCCAGGGACCCGAAAGGGTCTCAGTCATAAACATTTTTTTTTTTTAAAGTCATACAACAAGAATACGTATAAAATGCTGAACTAGATCAACTTCAGATCTATCCATCGATAAAAATGTATTATTATATATATTTTTTAAATGTTTTATGCCTTTTTTGTCAAAGAACAAAAAAACAAAAACACAAAATATGCAATATTTTCCCCCCGAAAAATATTTCAAAGTGGAATATTTGATGTGAAGTAATTGGAGCCTTAACTAGGTCAACAAATCATAACAACATTGATTTTGATTCATTAATATCAAGGACAGTTTAAAAAAAATGAATCCCACTAAAATTCTCAGGGATTGAAAAAGGGCCCCAGAATTGTCTGTCATAAAAAAAAGTAAAAAAAAAAGTCATATATTATTTTTATTATTGTAATATTTTTCAAAGCTTAAATCTCCAGATCAACTTCAGGTCTATCTGTCGATATGAAGTTAAAAACATATATATATGTATGTATATATATATATATATATATATATATATATATATATATATATATATATATATGTATATATGTATATATGTATATATATATATATATATGTATATATATATATATATGTATATATGTTGTATGCTGTATGTCGTTTTTGTCGAAGAAAACCCTGTTTTTCTATGGCAAAAACACGAAATATACAAAATTTCCCCGCCCCCAAAAAATTCAAAGAGGAATAATTGATGTGAAGTAATAAAACATTGATTTTATTTAATTATCATTTTTTGAGTCATGGCAGTTTAAAAATAAAAATGCCACTAAAATCCTCAGGGATCCAAAAGCGTCCCACTCATAAAAGTGTGAAAAATGTGTCATAATTTTTTTATTTTATTTTGTTTTACTTTCAACGCCTAAATCTCTCTATCAACTTAAGATATATTCGTCAATTTTAAGTTTTTCAAATTTTTCTGTGTTTTGTTTATTTGCTTTATGCCCTTTTTGTCAAAGACAACCCGGTTTTTTGTGGCAAAAACACAAAATATGCAATATTACCCCCAAAAAATGGCAAAGAGGAATTTGATGTGAAATAATTGGAGCCTTAAATGAGTCAATAACTTACAACATTGATTTTATTTCAGTATTATATTTTGAGCAATGACACTTTTTTTTTTTTTTACAAAAAATCCCACTAAAATTCTGTGGGATCCAAAAAAGTCCTACACATAAGTGTTACAAATGAGTCAAATAATTTAAAAAACGTTTTCTTTTAAACTTTCAGCGTTTAAATCTCTTGATCAACTAGATCTATCCGCCGATTTTAAGTTTTTATTATTGGTATTATTATTACTAGCCTTCCTCCCGATTGTGGCTGAGATAGGCTCCAGCGCCCCCGCAACCCCGAAGGGAATAAGCGGTAGAAAATGGATGGATTATTATTTTTATTTAGTTTGTTGTCAAAGGAAACGCTGTTTTATGGCAAAAACACAAAATATGCAATATTTCCCCCCAAAAAATGTCAAACTGTAATATTTGATGTGAACTAATTGAAGTCTAAATACGTGTGACTGCCATGTAACTTTTTCTTGTTACATTTCACCTATTTTCTCTTCTATTCCATTTTGTTTTAGTTTTTTATTAATTTTTTAATAGTATTTTTGGAATAAGCCACAGGCTGTTAAAAAAATAGTTGTGGGCAGCAAATGGCCCCCGAGCTGCACTTTGGACACCTCTGGTCTAAACCATTGGGGTGGGCGGATTATAAATATCCAAACATCCATCCATCCATTTTCTACCACTTGTACCTTTTGGGATCGCGGTGGGTGCTGGAGCCTATCTCAGCTGCATTCGGGCGGAAGGCGGGGTACAAACAGTATCGATACAAAAGGGTGGTATCGGTATAGGGTTGATACTAGTTTTATTACGCTGTTGATATTTCTATATGTTAGGGGTGTGCCGATTAGTGTTGGACAGTTTTCGTAAAAATGTATGTCACTGATGATGAATGCCGATCTCCTCCGGCTGACTCTGTATTTATTTTTAGTCCCCCGGCTGACAAGCGACTAGCAGCCGATTATGTGTCTCCATATACAGTGTGAAGCCGCTACACTAAGCTATTAATAATCACCTCCATAACGGAAATAAAACTACATTTCAAAGTATCTTAGGTGTCATCAAGTATTATAATTTTTATTGTTAAAATACCAATGATTGTCACACACACTAGGTGTGGTGAAATTTGTCCTCTGCATTTGACCCATCCGCTTGATCACCCTCTGGGAGGTGATGGAAGCAGTGGGCAGCAGCAGTGGCCGCACCCGGGAATCATTTTGGTGATTTAACCCCCAATTCCAACCCTAGATGCTGAGTGCCAAGCAGGGAGGTAACGGTTCCCATTTTTAAAGTTTTTGGTATGACTCGGCCAGGGTTTGAACTCACAACCTACCAATCTCAGGGCGGACACTCTAACCACGAGGCCACTGAGTAGATTATCATCGGAAGAGGAAGACTAAACATGTTGCACACGGAGAGCCAGCTAGCCGCTAAGATAGCTTCAAAGAAGAACATAAATAAGTGCTTGCTAGAATAGGAAGTGTAGAAGGAAGTATGTATGTATGTATATATATATATATATATATATATAAAATCAGTGGTGGGCCATGCGTTTCTCACCTAGGCCTTCAGTGATGTCCTACTTAGTCCGACTTCACCTCTCAAAATACCGTAATTTATGTCACCACATGGACACGGCTGGAGATACTATACAGAAACCCACGTTCACACTACTGACCATTGAATACCCTCAACAGTGTACAAAACAGTCCATTTTCAACATTCAATAAACCCGCTTCAGCAATTAAAACATATCTTACAAGGTACTGTCAAAATTAAAAGAATTGTATAAAACAAATGAAACATGAAAAAATTAAGAAATAAAATATTTGAACTCACAATTTGTAGCACCCATTCGACGCCGTATAATCCAGTGGTACCGCTCGTATTCGTTTGATTTGTGTGAAAGTGGCGGGATAGCTTCCGGTGTCGGCCAACCTCGTCTCACAAGATGTAGTTTCTCTTAAGTATCCTTCTTGAAGATGGCATTGCAAATATATATCTGCCACTTAATCAACGTTTTTGCTGTCTTTCTTTGTGACTACCAGTGAGTTTTCTGTGGCTTTCTGTGGCTCGTACGGCTCCGGTGCCACTTCCTGTTTTCGCAACTTGTGATTGAATACTCGCTTGGGACTCCCAAGTGAGTATCCAATCACAGCGTAAGGCCTGCTAGAAGGCCTTACTGACAACAACTTGTGATCTGATTGGCTATGGCAATTGTCTATCAACCGTATGTGTGCGTTCACTTACTGTGCACAGACGCCTGCATTGTTGATTATGAATGCCCCGGGCAGATTTCGTACAGCATGGCAACATAAGCTAGCTGAATTCTGATTTACTCTAACCTAAAAACAACAGCACTGGAAAGAGCATAAGATGACATGAAGAGAATATGAATAATTTTAGATATTTAGGGACAGTAAATCAAAAATTCCTTTTATCTTTAATTATGATCATGATCTCTGCTTATGTTAGGCCAGCAGAGAAGGCCTTGCTGGCCCTGACGGCCAACCACTGATATATATGTATTTATATATATATATATATACTGTATGTGTGTATGTGTGTATGTATATATGAATATATATATATATATATATATATACACATATATATATATATATATATATATATATACACATATATATATGAATATGTATTTATGTATACATTTATATATACTGTGTGTATATATATATATATATATATATATATATATATATATATATATATATATAAATACATATACGGTACATGCCAAAGGTTTGGGCACACCTTTTCATTCAATGCGTTTTCTTTATTTTCATGACTATTGTAGATTGTCACTGAAGGCATAAAAACTATGAATGAACACATGTGGATTTATGTACTTAACAAAAAAAGGTAAAATAACTGAAAACATGTTTTATATTGTAGTTTCTTTAAAATAGCCACCCTTTGTTCTGATCAGTGCTTTGCACACTCTTGGCATTCTCTCGATGAGCTTCAAGAGGTAGTCACCTGAAATGGTGTTCACTTCACAAGTGTGCCTTATCAGTGTTGATTAGTGGAACTTCTTGCTTTATCAATGGGGTTGGGACCATCAGTTGCGTTGTGAATGAGAAGGTATGTCCAAAATGTTGGCCTGTACTGTGTATATATATATATATATATATATATATATATTTATATATATATATATATATATATATATATATATATATATATATATATATATATATATATATATATATATATATATATATATACGGTTAGCAGGATTAAAACAATACCCATAGCTGTATCATTTATCCAGAATCTTAAAGTTCTTCCAAGACTGACCCAGTTAGAAAACAGTACTAAAAAAATACCGGTACTCCTACTGCAGACTGTAAATAGTAACCTGCTGCACACATAACTAACATTGAGTTACATCCAGTGGATTACATCACTTTGACCGCACCAGAACACACTTGACCTTGTTGCATCTGTGTTGCTACGGTAACTGCTACACAAGGCGTGTATCACTATACAAAGCTACATACATCCATGGAACTGGAAGAACGTCAGCTAAAAGCTCACCCCAACCAGTTTTAGAAGAACAAGAAACCTTTCATAGCACAAACACTTGAATGGAGCAAATGTCCACATTAAGTAAGCAATCTGAGACCAGCATATGTTGTGAAAAATGTCAAAAACAAAAAACTGATGGAACAACTTTGACACCTGCACTTCAAAATCTGACTAGGGATGGAAGTAGTAGTCTGGAAGTAGTCTTTAAGCTGAATGTGCCAGTCTTGTCTTTTAAGTACTACAAAGTGTTTGTACTGTAAGTACTGTGCTTATTGCACAACAGCTATTTGATAGTAATGTACATCTTAGTTGTAGTTTTCATTAACGCATTTGGAGATGTTTAAATCGCCATGTAAAATCGCTAATGCTAATCAGAAGCATGTATATGGCATTTTAAAAGCGGAGTCTTACTTTTTAGCTCTTTCAATCCAAGGCTTGCTTTGTTGGCATGGAAAATGATATCATTACTTCGAGGCAGTTGGGCTGAGTTTGCTGTGAGTGCTTGTTTGCCCGCCAAGTGTTTTAACCTGTTGTTAGGTATGTTCAAAGTAAACCAAACCAAAGTGTGTTTATGTGTTTAAGAGAATACCTATCTGCAGTACACATGTTTATGTGAAGGTGTCAAGAAAGCTAAAGCATTTCCAAAAGCTTATTTTTGCCAGTCAAGCTCATTTTAAAGCTTTTTAATATCTGTAATGATGTAATAGGGTGTCGAATATTACAATTCAAATGTTCTTACTAAATGTATTCAATGAATTCATAATAAAACGATACATATGTATGATATATATATATGTGTATATGTATATATATATATATATATATATATATATATATATATATATATATATATATATATATATATATATGTGTATATGTATATATATATATATATATATATATATATATATATATATATATATACATATATATATGTATGTCTGTATATGTAAGTTTATATGTATATATTTGTCACATTAGCAAAAATTTGCCATTTAAAAAAAACAATATTATAAAGAAATACATGTTTGTGATTAAAATCTAAAACATGTAGTATACATAATAAATCACAGTAAATGTAAATATTTTAAAATGAATACATAGCATTAAAAATATAATATGTATGTTATTTGTTTATATAATATGTAGTCATTTATAAAAAATATATACTATTTTTATAATCAAATAATATATGCAATTATGCCTGCGACTCCAGAGTTTAGCGGCAGCCAGTATGAATATAGAGGATATGAACAGAAAACTAAAGCATGTGTTGTCTGTTTTGTACAGCACTAGCTCATTAGTTACAAAGGATTTTTCTGTAAATCAACAACAATTTCATTGTGACATTTTTTTTGTCTGGTTTCAATTCAACTGCCTTATCGAAATAAATATAAATATCCTCATAAAAACAAATGAAAAAATAATCAGTTAGTCAAATTCTACATGCAAATTCACAAATCTCTTTGCTTATTCCTTTCCTTCATGAATACATACCTTTAAATATGTGTTATATTCTAAATATGCTGACGTGACAAAACATTTATTGAATGGCCGGTCGCTTCATATATTTGACTGCAAACGGGTTACTAGGTCCTTCCTGCTCCATCACTGATAAAGTGTAATATAACATGTATTATGTAGTTGTCCCTGGTGGTGCGCAGCGGTAGTGCTGGACTGGTTCACTGTCTTATTTGGATTGAATACCGGCCTGCCATTGGTCAGGAAAAACATTTATGTTTCAATCATGTGACATTTGCAATGTATTAAAAAATAAATAAAAGAAACATTTTAAAATGTATTTTCCACAAATTTGTTAAAAGGAAAAAAAAACACAAAAATTGTTTCACAAGAATAACAAAAGGGTGAAAAATATGTATTATGGTGGGACGCTCAACATAAATTTCTGCTTTGGGCCCCAATTTTGACAAGGTCGGCCCTTCCCAGCCCCTTCCTGCTCCCTCACTGATAATAATATAGGGGAAGACTTCTCCCAGGTGGTGCACATCCTTAGCGGTCGGCTGGTGTTGTGGCAGGATGATATGCAAATGTCTGTTTTGATTATGTGAAATTTGTCATTTTGCAAAAAAAATTTAATTATTGAACAATTTATTTCCTATATGAATTTCCATCCCTCCATTTTCTACCGCTTGTCCCTTTTGGGATTTAGTAAAAAAAAACGTAAAATGTATTCAAATTTTGATTTTAAAAAGTCTAAAAAAATCTTCACACAAATGAAAAAGTGTGATATATTCTTTGTCAAATGGCCCTAAATTAAAAATTCTGCTTTAGCTCCTGCCTATCCCCTACAATATTCTTATTGTGCTAACCAACCCCTTCCTGCTCCGTCACTGATAAAAATATAACAAATCATATCTCCAAATATCGTCATTGTCCCAGTGACACACATCATTAGTGCTGGCTTAGTAAATGATCATATCTTATGATATGTCAGGATGATATGCAAGTATTATTTTAATTTTGAAAAAAAAGAAATATGTAAATGAAAAATATATATTTTTATTTGATATAATGTTACTGCAAAATTTCCGACGTTGTTTTATGAAATCTGCTAGGGCAACTCATATCGGCACAATTTTGCCGCTATTCCATTTACAGTAATGCACTGTAAAAACGACTGTACAGATGTTACTGTAAAAAGTGGCAAGTAATCTTATTGTAAAAAACAATTGCATACTGTCATTTTTGATTAATTAATTATCATTAATTCATGTGAATAAAAAAGTGAAAAAAGTACAATTTATTCTGCTGACGGCCCCAATTGCAATCGCACCAGCCAGTAATATGTCAGGATTAAAATAATAATAATAATAATAATAATAATGTGAATGAATTATTAGTATTATTTTTTTTATGTATATGAAAATGTGTGTATTTTACCGCTTATTCCCTTCGGGGTCGCGGGGGGCGCTGGAGCCTATCTCAGCTACAATCGGGCGGAAGGCGGGGTACACCCTGGACAAGTCGCCACCTTATCACAGGGCCAACACAGATAGACAGACAACATTCACACTCACTTTCACACACTAGGGCCAATTTAGTGTTGCCAATCAACCTATCCCCAGGTGCATGTCTTTGGACGTGGGAGGAAGCCGGAGTACCCGGAGGGAACCCACGCAGTCACGGGAAGGACATGCAAACTCCACACAGAAAGATCCCGAGCCTGGGATTGAACTCAGGACTACTCAGGACCTTCGTATTGTGAGGCACTAACCCCTCTGCCACCGTGCTGCCCGTATATAAATATATATTGTTATTAAATGCAGTTTATAAAGCGTACAATAATAGAATAAAGCATATATATATATATATATATATATATATATATATATATATATATATATATATATATATATATATATATATATATATATATAAAATAAACAAATTCCTATGAAAACATGCATGAAATCAAATTCAGGTTCGGACAATTGTTTGAATAAACAAGTGTAAAAAGTCTAATTGAAATTTGCTGAGGGGCCCATTTTAGTCAGTAGCGTGTCTGCTTAGGAGAGTTGAAACGGGTGTTTTTTTTAAATATATATATATATATATATATATATATATATATATATATATATATATATATATATATACATACACAAAACAAAATGTTGGTGCAGGGACTCACCCTGAGCTCCTTGAAGAAGAGGCAGCTGCGGGCCCATTCCACGATGGAGAAGAGCGTCTGGTCCGCCATGCGGCACATGAGGCCGAAGGCTCCGGCTTTGTCCGCCCGTCCCCGGCTGCCCTGCTCTTGCTGCAGGTGACTGACGATTTTGCTCTGCACCGCCAGCTCGTCCGGGTCGCAGCGCAGCATCTCCGCCACCAGCGGCGGCAGCCCGGCGGGCTGCGGCGAGGCGCAGGCGGCGTACGCGTCCGGGTAGGAGTACCCCGGCAGGGACTCGGGCGAGCTGGTGTAGTCGGGACACTCCGCCTTGATGGCGCGGCCGGGGAAGGTCGGGTACGGGCTGTAGTCAACGTGGGGTTGCACGACCAGCGACGCGGGGCCGTACAGGGCGACCTCGTAGTCCGTGGGGGTGATGGAGTCCGGCGTGGACGGCAGCATGTGCTTGGGCATGGCCGCCGTGCCGTGCGCGTGACCAGGGAAGCCGTAGTCGCCGTGAAGGGGCGAGGCGGACAAAGCGGGAGCCGCCGCGGACTCCAACTTGAAGCCGCTGGATCGAATCAAAGCTTTCTTCTGCTGCTTCAAGGCCCGGTCCCTCTTGTACATAGGCCCGAACTTGTTCCGGCCCCCACGCATGCGGTCTGCGCGCACAGCTGTCAAAACACGCGCAAAAACTCTCACTTAAAAAAAAGAACAAATTCTGCAATCAAACATTGAGAATCGTCAACAAGCTTCACTTTGCTTCCTTTTTTAGGGCTGAGAAGATTCCAGTCTCACTCCTTCTTCCAGTCTAAATAGAAGATTTGATTTAAAACATGCTTTTTATCAGGCCCGCCCAGAATGTGTCTGTTTTCCCGCAGGTGCTTTCTTGCAGCCGGGCTGGGAATATCAGCACAGGAAGTCGGAACAAAGCTTTCTTTTAGGAAAATTGCTGCACAAAAATGTACATGCATGTATTATTTATTATAAATTAATTAATATCAATATGTTGGCAATGCGGCAGAAATAAAACAACCGACAAACAAAACTGACAATTCCCTAAAATAAAATAAACATCCAGGGATCTTTTTAGACTGCGGGATATAAAAAAAGAAAAAATCCAAATATATAAGTGTCTGATTTTTGTCACTTGTACAAAACATACCTTTCACCGATCTGCTCTTTTATCCCACTTCCATCCATCCATGCTGTTTAGTGTTTAGTGCCGTTAAAAATCGCAAATGGCCCTCGTGCCGCACTTTGGACACCACTGATGTACCCCATGAAGAAGAAAAATAAGATATTGTCTCAATTATAATCAAACAAGCATGTATAGGGGTTTTGTTATTGTAATTAAAAAGTGATTGCCTTATAAACTTATTTTGACCGCACTGGTTCCTTTGTCTGAAACCGTAAATGGTTACCTGAAAGGTGGCTGTAAACGGTATAAAAATAAATAATTAACAATAATAAATAAATATATCTGTAGATTTTACCGTCAAAAATGTTACTGCAAAATTTCCGACGTTGTCTTAGGAAGTCTGTTATAGTGGCAACTCATATCGCCAGAATGTTGCTGCTATTCCATAGCAATTCCATAGTAATGCACTGTTAAACCGACTGTATAAATTTTACTGTAAAAAGTGGCAAGTAATCTTATCGTAAAAAACAATTGCATACGGTCATTTTTAATTTAAAGCAGTTTAACCGTCAATCACGTTAATCACTTAATTTATTTGGTCTGCAATACCTACATGACCTCAACCAAACAGTTATCTGAAAAGTGGCTATAAACTGTAAAAAAAAAAAAAAAAAAAAATTCACACTGTAAAATTTACTTTTTTGTTTGTTTTTACAGAGCATTATAAAATTAAGCCAATAGATTTATGTTAAAATTTATTGACAAAATTCGCCAGAATTTTACCCTTATTCAATTTTTACTAACACACTGTGACTGTATGATTTCAAGGTAAAATTTGGGCAACTTGGCTGACAGTTTATTCGTTTTTACTGTGAAATTACACGGCTTTTCAATTTACAGTAATGCATTGTAAAAACAACAAGAAATGTTATGGTAAAAAAAACAAAAAACGCTTGAAGCACTGTGGGCAGAACCCCATCCTGAAAAACATACTGCAGTAACAATTTTTTCAATTTCCAATATTATGTTTTTTTTGTTTTTTTTACTGTAAATCATTTTAATCACGTAATTTATTTGCTCCTTTACTTTAAACCATACAAAGTTACCTCAAAGGTGGGTGTAAACTGTAAAAAAAAAATTAAATAAATAAACATATGTAGATTTTGCTGTGAACAACTGGCTAAGTTTTACTGTAACATTTGCAATGTTTTTTTTTTTTTCTTTTTTTTACAGCACACTTGGTCAATTAATTTTACGTAAAATTATTGGCAGATCATTTTGACAAAATGTTACTGTTATTCCATTTACAGTAATGCACTGTAAAAATAATATTGTATATTTTACAGTAAAATTCTGGCGATTGAGCTGCCGATTTGTTTGTTTTTTACAGTAAAAAAAACAGTGGTACTGTTTTTTTTATTTACTTTTTACACTGTAAAAACAACCGTAACTTTTACGGTAAAAAACTAAATACAATTGGCAGCTCAGTCAGCAGAATCTTACGTAAAAATAACTGTATACCGTTTTTTTCCCAATTTGCAGTAATACGGTAAAAAGGCTAGTGTAAATTAAATTTTACGGTAAATTAGCTTTTTTTAGATGTTGACAAGTTTTGAGCAAATAATGACGTGCATTCAGTGAAACAATTAAAAATATTCCTGTGTAACATTGTGACAATCAAATCGCTTCGTGTCAAATATACTTTTTTTTTTAAAGTTAATTTAAATCATGGAATTAAGTAATGTCCTGCAATTAATCATGATTAATCAGAAAGCCCAAGTGTGATTAATCTCATTAAAACTGTTTTGTTTGACAGCACCGAGCGGGTTAATAATTTAAAATGCAGAAATGCTGCACGTTTTTCATAAAATGTGGAATCTGAATAAACTTTTTATGATTAGAATGTGCTTGGGAAGTAGATTCCATTCATTCATTCCCCTGTCAATAAATGTTGTATTTTAACGTTTATACATAACAATGAGCGTTTGCAAAAGCATGACTTATGGCACAATCATATATGATACATTATTATGACCATCCCAATGGTTCATACAATGATTTGAACTAATTATGTGTTGCTAATTCATTTAAAACTAGATTTGAAAACAGTATGATGCATTTCCACTGATTTATTTACGTTGTTATTGTGTCATCTACATACAACAGCAATTAATCTACACGAATTTTCGTCAAAACAACTACTGCATGCCATTGGCATATTCATTAATGAAGGAGTAACATAAAACCTGCTGTATTCCATATTAAAAGTCACTAATTGGAATAAAAACCATCAAACGTTTCCTAAATTGTATATATATATATATATATATATATATATATATATATATATATGATTTTATTTGTATTTGTATATTTTTACAGTTATCATAAAAGTATGTAAAGCAAACCTCATTCGGTTTTTTTCTTATAGTATCAAAAACATTTTAAATCAAACAAAATAATTACAAATAAAACAGTTTGAGATCGGGACGTCATGTCCGGCTTTTGGTTCAACGCGCAGGCTAATTAGCGATATTCCCCTCGCCTGTTTGTTTATTTTTATTTTATTCGAGGAAATAAGGTAAGAAGAGTTTAGTTGTAATATTAATATTAATGTAAAAGCCTGTATTTAATGTAATATTCGACACCGTCTTAAAGCATTTCAGCCGTCGAGCGGCTTTAAAAACGTGCTTTAACATCAGAAAATGAGCTTTTTGGGGGAACCAGCTAGCTAGCATGACAGGTTGCCAATTTGGGTCACGTGACTGTCACATGACCGCCACTACCAAACGAGGACACATTTTGATTTACTTCGAGGATTGTGACGCGTTAATGTATTTACTCGTAACGTTTTACAATTTATAAATATGAAAGGTTTACCTTCAAGCCGCATCCCGACGTTAAGACACTTTTGAAAGCGGCAGAAAGGACATCTTTTCCGCTGGGTTTTGTCGATTTTGCACTCCTGGTTCTCCGCGCAGGTGTACCTCTTGTTGTTCTGCACCGTCCTCTTAAAGAAGCCCTGAAAAAACAACCACAAACTGCATTAAAATGCGCATATTTCGCCATCAAAAATGATGTAATAATTATAATAAATTATATTATATATATATTTTTTTAAATAATTTTTATTACATTCAAAATATTATTAAAATTAATTTTATATGTTTATTTTTTTTACCTTGCAGCTCTCGCAGGTGAGCAGGCCGTAGTGATAGCCGGACACTTTGTCTCCACACACAGGACATAACTCTTCCAGGTCGTCATCATAAGTGTATTCCATAACCTTCAAAGTCACACCTGTGCGCGTGCACACACACACACACACACACACACACACACACACACACGCACGCACACGCACGCACACGCACCAAGGACGTCCTGTGCGTGAGTGTACAATATCAAGGACAAGCATATTTAATTGAGTTTCGTTCAGGCGCCACAAATGTGCGTTTTTATTCATTTACCGTAATATATTCCAACAACTGATAATTTATGATAACGTGTTTTTGATGTATGCAAATTATTTTATTGACGTTAAAAACAACCTCTTTTAGGATGAAAAATTAGTCTATTGATTTTATGTTTATTAAAATATAAACTATTTGAAGTTTGGGCTATGCACCTTTACATAGGCATACATGCAAATTTGCAATACAATAAATAACATACTAAAGTTGATGGTATAAATTATTTATCCCCACCGTTGGGTTTAAAAAAATCTAAAAAAAATGGACAAAAAAAACACAACAAAAATCATTCTTTATATGAAATAACCATTGTCAATGCAAATCTGCAAAACAATGAATAACATGATAAAGACGCAGGGAAATGTTGAGAGAGGCTTATTAATCTCTAATGTTGGGTTGAAAAAAAACAAATAAAGTAACAAAATGTATATTTCAAAAAATCTAACAAATTAACAAAATATATATATTTTTAAACATAAACAAGTTAAAAAATCTATTAAATTAACAAAATATGTTTGAAAAAATCTAATAAATTAACTAAATATGTTTTAAAAATGCATTAAACGAACACATGTATTTAAAAAAAAATCTAATAAATCAACAAAATAAATCTAAAACATTTATTAAATTAGCACAATAATTAAAATAATGAACAAAATATGTTTCAAGTTATAATAGCTATTGTCGTGACATGTACGTTAAGGAAGGGTCACGTGGATGTTTTTTGCATGAACATACAATATCATTCATGTGATCATTTTGACAAATCACCCCGGGTCGTATGGCAAGAAAACGATGTGATCATGCCTGCAGGTTTCTGTGTCTGACAACAAGAACAGAACCAAAAGTAGAGTCCTACCGTGAGCTTTGTCTCCCAGCATCGGAAGTGCAAGGCGGACAGTGCGGATCGTCTGAGTATGAAATATGTTTCTGCAGCCTTGCACGTGCAGCTGCCTGAAGAGCAGCAAAGAATCCGTCCGAGACACAATAAAAAAAAAAAAATTAAAAAAAAAAAAAAAAAAAAAGCAAGCAAAGACGACTTCGGACGTGTGGCGGCCTGCAAACGTGTTGATGAGCAGTGAAGAATGAAGAAGACTGAAAGTCCCTCAGCCTCGCTCTTCACTGCCTTGTCCTTATCGCAAACTTGCGCTGCTTCGCTGCTATTGGTGCAGGCACGGTCACGTGACCGACGCCTTGTTGCCTCCTATTAAAAAAAAATGCCTACACAGGTTTGATGCATGACAAGTCTTGGTTTATTATTGTACATATATACATATATATATATATATATATTTTTGCTTTTGTATTTCTTCTATTTCTCTATTATTGTTTAGATATGTCTAGTTTTTGACATGTATAGAGGATATTACTTCATTAAAATGTACTAATTATTTAAAAAAATAAATGTATATTTTGCAGGTGGCCCTAATTAATATCCTCTATAAATGCATATTGTTTGACTAAAAATTTAATAATAATAATAATAATAATAATAATAATAAAACAGGTTTTGTATATATCTTCTGCATGTGGCCCTAATTAATATCCTGTATATATGTCTATGTTTTACATTTATGAGGATATTAATTATTTGAAAAATATTCTCACATACTTTTATGTATTTAATTATTGTTACTATTATTAGGATTGTTGGTTTTTTGGGGGGTGGGGTTTGTCCCTTGTATGGGGCGGGGGTTAAAAACACAGGACCATTTGACATGTTTGACTGTTCCTGTCAACTATGAGGCTAAAAACCCAATAAACTAATATTATTATTTTTTTAAATCTTCTGCATGTGGAGCAATTAATATTCTCTATATATGTCTATTTTTGACATACATAGAAGATATTAATTCATTGAAAGTAATTATTAATTAAAACTGTATCTTCCGCTTGTGGTCATATGAAGAGGATATTAATTAATAAAAAAAAATATTTAAATTAAAAAAAAATATTTTCTGTATGTAGCCTTAATCCTAGTCTATTTTTTGACATTCATGGACCTTATTTAATACAAAAGTGAATCATTAATTTAAAAAATCTGCGTGTGGCCAAATTAATTTGATCTATATACAGTCTTGGTCAAAAGTTTATATACGCTTGTAAAGGACATAATGTCATTGCTGTCTTGAGTTTCCATTAATTTCTACAACTCTTATTTTTTTGTGATAGAGTGATTGGAGCACAAACTTGTTGGTCACAAAAAACATTCATGAAGTTTGGTTCTTTTATGAATTTATTATGGGTGTACTGAAAATGTGACAAAATATGCTGGGTCAAAAGTATACATACAGCAATGTTAATATTTGGTTACATGTCCCTCGGCAAATTTCACTGCAATGAGGCGCTTTTGGTAGCCATCCACAAGCTTCTGGCAAGCTTGAATTTTTGACCAATCCTTTTGACAAAATTGGTGCAGTTCAGCTGAATGTGTTGGTTTTCTAATATTGACTTGTTTCTTCAGCATTGTCCACACGTTTAAGTCAGGACTTTGGGAAGGCCATTTTAACCACCATACTTGACGGTAGGAATTGGTGTTCCTGAGATTAAAGGCCTCACCTTTTCTCCTCCAAACATATTGCTGGGTATTGTGGCCAAATAGCAAAATTTTTGTTTCATCTGACCACAGAACTTTCCTCCAGAAGGTCTTATCTTTGTCCATGTGATGTCAGATGAAACACAAATTGAGCTGTTTGGCCACAATACCCAATAACTAGTTTTGAAGACAGTATGGAGCGTTTCCACTGATTTATTTACATTATTATTGTGTCATCTACATACAACAACAATTAATCTACAAGAATATTCGTCAAAACAACTACCGCATGTGATTAGCATATTATTTAATGAAGGAATAACTCTAAACCCTGCTGTATTCCACATTAAAAGTCCCTATTTGGAATAAGAAGCATCAAACGTTTCCTAAATTGTATGTATGTGTGTGTGGGTATACACACACACGTATATATACATATATATATATATATATATATATATATATATATATATATATATATATATACACATTTCATCTGACATCACATGGACAAAGATAAGACCTTCTGGAGGAAAGTTCTGTGGTCTTTAATCCCAGGAACACTATCCCTACCGTCAAGCAGGGTGGTGGTAGTATTATGCTCTGGGCCTGTTTTGCTGCCAATAGAACTGGTGCTTTACAGAGAGTAAATGGGACAATGAAAAAGGAGGATTACCTTCAAATTTTTCAGGACAACCTAAAATCATCAGCCCGGAGGTTTGGTCTTGGCGCAGTTGGGTGTTCCAACAGGACAGTGACCCCAAACACACGTCAAAAGTGGTAAAGGAATGGCTAAATAGGCTAGAATTAAGGTTTTAGAATGGCCTTCCCAAAGTCCTGACTTAAATGTGTAGACAATGCTGAAGAAACAAGTCCATGTCAGAAAACCAACACATTTAGCTGAACTGCACCAATTTTGTCAAGTGGAGTGGTCAAAATTCAACCAGAAGCTTGCCAGAAGCTTGTGGATGGCTACCAAAAGCGCCTTATTGCAGGGAAACTTGCCAAGAGACATGTAACCAAATATTAACATTGCTGTATGTATACTTTTGACCCAGCAGATTTGGTCGCATTTTCAGTACACCCATAATAAATTCATAAAAGAACCAAACTTCATGAATGTTTTTTGTGACCAACAAGTATGTGCTCTAATCATCCATCCATCCATTTTCTACCGCTTGTCCCTTTTGGGGTCACGGGGGGACACCTCATCACAGTGTGCTCCAATCACTCTATCACAAAAAAAATGAGAGTTGTGGAAATTATTGGAAACTCAAGACAGCCATGACATTATGTCCTTCACAAGTGTATGTAAACTTTTGACCACGACTGTATGTATGTACATGTATGTATTTATGTATGTGTGTGTGTGTGTATATATATATATATATATATATATATATATATATATTGTAGCTGAGATAGGCTCCAGCGCCCCCCGCGACCCCGAAGGGAATAAGCGGTAGAAAATGGATGGATGGATATATATATATATATATATAATATATATATATATATATATATATATATATTAGGGCTGCAATTAACGATTAATTTGATAATCAATTGATCTGTCGATTATTACTTCAATTAATCGATTAATAATCGGATAAAAGAGACAAACTAGATTTCTATCCTTTCCAGTATTTTATTGAAAAAAAACAGCATACTGGTACCATACTTATTTTGATTATTATTTCTCAGCTGTTTGTACATGTTGCAGTTTATAAATAAAGGTTTATAAAAAATAAAAAAAATTGCCTCTGCGCATGCGCATTAGGGATGTCCCGATCCGATATTTGGATCGGATCGGCCGCCGATATTTGCAAAAAAATGCGTATCGGCAAGGTATGGGAAAATGCCGATCTAGATCCAGTTTAAAAAAACCTCCGGTCCGTGTTTTCCAACGCACCGATTTAAATAATACATTCCACTTTTCTGCTGCTCCCCAATTTCCGTTCCGCATTTTCCAGCACACCTTCAACACATCCACAGGTCTGTGGATTCTCACGCAGTTGCTTTTAGATGCTGGCATTACGCGACAGGCTCTTCTCATTCTTTCCTGTCTCCCTCTCACAGACAGCGAGCGCACCTTCTACACACGTCACATACTGTCACGTCATACGTCACATACGTATACGCCCTCCCCGAGCAGAGAGGTAGCAGCATGGCTAACGTTAGCTGTGATGCTAGCGCAGCCATGCGAGCAACCTTCCCTCTAAGGTGCGCGCCTGTGCAATTGCGCACGGCAAATCTATGCCACGCACAAAATCAAATAAAAAAATAAGCGCATAACAATTTTCGACACACGGACACGACAGAGAAAACAGTTTTCGTCATCATTGTTCAAATATTGTAACGTCTGTCGAGACGCTTATCTCCATTCGGTACCACACGCCCACACCATCAAAATGCCGAGGCAAACATTTCCAGATCAACACCGTATGAAGAAAATAGTGAATTTTTTTAGTTGTGATTTCCTTCTCTGCATGAAAGTTTAAAAGTAGCATATATTAATGCAGTATTAAGAAGAATGTTTTAATGTAGACACATAGAATCATCATACTGCTGTGATTATATGCATCAAGTGTTCATTCAAGGCTAACGCAAAATATCGAGATATATATCGTGTATCACAATATGGCCTTAAAATATTGCAATATTAAAAAAAGGCCATATCGCCCAGCCCTAGTTCAATGATGCCATTTCTGTTTGTCATGTATAATTTTGTCTATTTTGTGTTTATCCTTGAATAAACAGGTCAGTTTCTAGTTACCAA